>NC_068361.1:59584671-59762171 GCF_020536995.1 Dreissena polymorpha
AAATATTAAAAACATGGACACAACTTAATGACTCGTAATATATTATTAAATATACTTATAAACCATAAAAAGCACACACAATTATGTGTTGTGTGTTATAAATAATCAAAATACCAGTATAGGGTAAACTTGACCTACTTTAAACTGAAAACCGATGTAGCGTGTGATCTACTAGACCGTGAAAACTCTCAGATATGCGTGAAAACATGGGTGTTTTCGCATATGCTTTGCAATGTAAACACTGCAATTAGAAACGTTAGCTTGCTAAGTTTCCGTTTTTAAATAAATTATTTGAATTTATGTATTCTGTGCAATTTCGAATAATACACACAATAATTCAATATTTGTTAATTTTACAATTTTATTATTTAATTTATCTTATGACGGTGTTCTAAACTGCTTGAATTTTGTCAAGTGACAGATTCTAATTTTCGAACTATACGGCACAAACAACACTTATACGGCACAAACAACACTTATACGGCACAAACAACAATATTATTTTAAAACTGAACATAATTTAAAAATATAATTCTAACCCAATACTTTCATAAGCAACCATGGACAATATAACTTATAAGACACAACCCTCAATATACAGCCTAATTATCAGTTAAATAGTTTGTTGTATAAACACTTTTTTTCGCAAGGTTGATCAAAAACACTTACATAGTTCTACCCGTTACCCGTTTATCCAGTGTATTCCAGAATAATCACAAAGTTAATTTCGAAAATAAAACTCGCGCAAATATTGGTTTATGAATATGACCATTCGCCACTTTCGGAGTTACATGTATTAATGAAATAGTTGAATAGATTTCTACAAATAGAAAATGCGTTAACTCACATCAGACACTTATCGTTAACGAAAAGTCGATATGGGAAGTTAAATTCAGATAAAATTCAACATGTATTAACGAATTTCTGTAGGTCAATACCTCGTGTGGTTTAATGACACGAAGAACGGCGAACGATAATCGAACGAGATAACGCTTTTTACACCGGGAATATCTCAGGTATTAAATTTTACAGGCATATACAATACACGAACAAACATTGGAGCGCATTGAATAAACAAGTGATATTAATGTACACACGTGAACGTTTGTGGTGAGGTCTTCGCCTCCGTGCGTCGGATGCACTCAGGCATTCTTGGAGTGTAGTAGCTTGAAGCTTTTGAAAAACAATATGCGGAATCATCACGAAATCACACAACATGCGATAGTCCTTTTAACATTTGTCACACTGAAAAAAGAGAAAAACTCTAAACACGGTAGAACTGTGCCATCGAGCAACAAAAATACAGATGTATCTTGTATTTTAAGATTGGAACATTATGTAAAAAATCTTAAGTTTTCATTGGGGTTCATCCGTAAAGTGAAGAAAGAAACACAATTATGTTTGTTCTACCAGTTATTTAAATAGATATCTCCAAAATATCTTAAACAATCTATTCTCAATATAGTGATAAGCATCGGCTTGTAAGTAAAATATACCTAATGTATGATCATGTCCTGATACAGGAACCCATCAGAATATGACTGGGCAAATGTTAACACTGAATGAAGTAAGGCAAACCTTGCTATATGTTTATTATCGTAACAGTAAATGTATATAATTTTAACGACATAAATCACCATTACAAAATCAAACGTGTCTACGGTTATTATATTATCACTCTCGGGTAGCTCATGCAATTGATTTTCACGTTTGTTGCCCTACATTTAACTATGCTTTGCGATAAGATTGAGCCATTAAACGATTGCTATATTTAAAATGGCCCATGTGCAAAGTGTTTAAAGGTTAATGCAAATAAAATCCAAATAGATACAATCCATACTAAGACCAGATAACTAATCCACAATCATGCGATAGGACACGCTATAGATTAAGCTACCGCTTATACACATGTGAACCTATTGCACAATTGTGGTTATAAAATATTAATGAAATTGATTTCAAAAGACGTGTCTCGTGAAATGGCTATATGGATTTAATGATAATATTTGATACAATTTTAAAAACAAATTCGCTATAAGTATGCTATTATAATTATGCTATAGTTAATACATGTACTTTGCTTGGCCTTTCTAGTATACTTAAACACTTTTTAAAAGTATCCCCAGGTTTTAATCGTTTTTCATTCTAAAACATTGATCTAAGTTCCCCGTGACATATGTCCATGGCCCGTATTCACAAACTTCTTATTAGTCTTAACTATAGGCTCAGACGTATATTTCCCAAATTTAAAAATCAATGTTTTAGAGATATCAAATCATGTTAAATGAATAAAAAGTGATGTAAGTGTAGTACTCTTTATATTGAATGTGATTGTTTTATGATACCAATTATGGATTAAACGATATTTCGATTCTTTTCTTAAGTCGTAGGCTAAAATTTATACTTAAAACGTTGGTGAATACGGGCCCAGTATTGGTAAAAGGCAAACACTTAATAAGCAGTTTCAATTGTAACTTAGGAAATATACATTTTGAAGTATTCCAGTTTTCAAACACTTAAAGCTCTTTTCAAGGTAAAGTATTTTCGAGTCTGTGCGAACCCTGTTTCGGCTAGTTGAATACAATATCACACCCACCAATGAATCTCAGGTTCTATGGTGGTTGTGTATTGCTGATCGACGTTCATCATCAGCATGGGGTCCCCCCGTCGTCAATGTTTCGCCCCTGAACCATGGGCATCTCGGAAGGGTGGGGCCACCGTAGCTGAGTCATCAACTCAAACGGTTCGACATGGAACTATTATTGTTCGCAGTTTCATTCGATTTTCGAATTATTTTTTTTCTGGCGTGTGCAGCATTCCATAATGTATCGTCTTAAAACAATCTTTGAAAAAAATATCCCTCTTCTGCAATGCGAGGCGGTATTGCAGTCAGAAAGGCAACCAAACACCATTATATTTGTTATGCCCTTTCCCGTCTCTCTGCTTCAGATAACTGCTTAAAATATTGACAAGTCCAAAGGTAATGTACACAACTGCAATCTGTGCAATACTTTTCACAACTTGGTTTACATTAAGCAAAACTTGTCATGTTATAAAAACCACTGTTTTCTAGCTTTTGACTTTATGAATTCGTTGTTACTTGGTATTCAGTTTTTTAACATTAAGCTTAATTATTATCACTACAGAATTTGCACCTTTAGATCTTTACATCTGTCTGTCCGTCCGGCGTTCAGTTTACCAAAGGTTACGCAACGCTTTAAGATATTAAGCTGAATTTTGGTATGTGAGTCTACCTACATGAACTACAGATGAAATGTGAAATCGGCTCAGGTCCATTGATTTGTGGCGAAGGAACGGGCCTTGGGCATAGAAATGTTCTCTATAATAACCGTTTGCTGGTGGTTTTTATGCACGGCTTAAAGATATTCAGCTGATATTTGGTATGTGAGTCTACCTACATGACCTTCACATGAAGTGTGTAATTCGTTACGGTCCATTGATCTTTCGCGAAGTTATGGGCCTTGATCTTAGAAATGTTCAATATAAAAACCGTTTTCCTGAGTTTTTACGCAACGCTTTCAGATATGAGCTGATTTGTTGGTATGTGAGTCAACCTACATGACCTACAGACGTAGTGTAAAATTCGTTTCGTTCCATTGAATTTTTACGAAGTTATGGGTCTTGGACTTAGAATGATCTCTAAAAAACTTTTTTCGGGAGGTTCATTGTTGGTATGTGAGTCTACCTACATGATCTACAGACGAAGAGTGAAATTCGTTACGGTCCATTGAATTTTGGCAAAGTTATGGACCTTGGAATTTTCTTTACATTATCCGTTTTCGGGAGTTTTAGATATTGAGCTGATTTGTAAGTCCCCCGGTAAGGGAGGCATTTAGCAGTTTCATATCGTCCGTCTGTCTTTCCGTGTGGCATTCCGTTAAACGTAGATTTTATTGGCAATGCTTTAAGATATTGAGCTGATTTTTGTTATGTGACTCTACCTACATGGCCTTCATCTTAGGTGTAAAATTCGTTCCATTTATTTGATTTTTGGCGAAGATAAGGCCTAAGACTGATCTAAATGTGTGCTCTGGGAAGCAAAAAAAGCTTTAAAGGGGATTTTTATTTTTATTCGGCAGATACAATAGCTATATATTACAAGGGAAGTATTTTTAGGTAAAGAGATATACTCAAAGGGATGAGATTCTATTAATATAAAGAACAAGGCATGGGGATTTGAGACAAAAGTGGGTATTGAAATTTTCTCACTAATCATCGTTTTTCAGAGGTTTCTTACGCAACGCTTTCATATATTGAGCTGATTTTGGTGAGTCTACCTACATGACCTACAGATGAAATGTGAAATTCCGGTCCGTTCCATTGATTTTTGGGGAAGTTATGTGCCTTTGACTTACAAAGTTTCTTTATAATAGTTTCTTTATAATCGTTTTCCGGCCTTGTTTTCTCTAAAATAAGTGTTATTGGATTTCAAAGCGCAGAAGGGGGCAATGAGTTTCACAGACGCAGCTCTTGTCAAAATTGCAATGTACATAAATGTTGTATAAGGCATTTGTTTAAATAGAAAAAAACACCAGAAAGATGAAATGTCATGTACAGTTTCACGTCATTCATGCTGATATGAAAAGCCTATGCTTACCTTTTGTCTTAAATGTAGGTCAGACGAAGATGAAATCTTCATTTCTGTATAAACTATAAGCAAAAAATGAGGCATTTTTCGTATAGATGGTTTGTAACAAATTTGAGTTATTTATGGATGTTGAGTGACATAAAACAATGGCAGAAAGAGGGGCGCGAGGACGATGGAAGTACATACCGCATCGTGAATTAACAGAATTTTATACAGCAGTTCTATATTTATACGGATACCCGTTGTGTACACACCGGTCTTACTGACCTGTGTACTAACGCGAAAGGAATTGTGTGTAGCACTTCTTTTACGAGTGAAAAGTGAAAGCGAAAGTAGGTCAGGTAATCGTGCTTCTGATAATAGCAATCAGTCTTAATAGAGATTCAATATCACATTTCAACATAATTAACTAACATTTCTTTAAACAACATTCCGTTTTAAACACACAATTAAAAAACGATTTTTCATTCATTATTAACATTTTCATTCCTACGCAGAACTACTTTGGCGGAAGCATAATTCCCCAAACCAGGGGAATGCGATGCGTCTTAGTATAGAGGTGACAATAAAGTAGTGACGTCACCATCTATGTATAGAATGTACGGATACCCAAACTGGCTTACCCGACCATCGGTTAATTTGCACTTATATTTTGTCTAGCTTTGAAAACATATGTATATTTTTTAAATATTTTTTTATTTTAGCAGTATTGTCTGGGTTAAATCTCAAGTGTGCCCAGTGTTTCAAACTATCAATTATATTGAATGAAAAAACATTATGTGCCGCTATTGAACAAAGCTACCAATATCCCAGCAAGCAACCCCATATTGGTCTAATGTGCTAATATGGGCTTATATGGATTATAGCGTGATTCAGCCCATGTACATGTTCTCGCCCTTATAAAACCTTGATATGTTCCAGTTAAGTTACCCCAAATGGGCCTCAACTTAAAAGCCAATTATGGTCCTCGAAACAAGCCTCTGTTGGTCAGTGTGGACGATCACTAGGCAAAATCACAATATGTTTGGGTAATTCTACAACTAGCGTTATTTTTGTGTCCCATGACTTTCACCAAATGTGAAACAAAAAGGCATAAGTAGAACTCAATAAAATTTATTGATAGGTATTTATACAAAGACACCAACATATGTTTGCATCATCTAATTACTAAAATGTAGGTATTTTAAGGTTGTTTAAGTGATTTTAACACTAGGGTACCAGAAAAACCCAATTTCCCAAACCCCGGTGTAAATGGTTTCAAGATATATAAAGCAGCAGTGTACTGTCCAATCTCATTCAAAGTTAAGTTTTCAACACAAACCTAATTCTAGTCAAGATTTCAACAACACTTATTACATATATCTGCAATAAAACCATGCTTTTTTATGAATTAGACATTGTGCAGAGATTTTCATTCCACTCTGTGACATAACTCGTTTTTATCAATTAATTGGCTACAGCGTACGAATACTAATTATTTTTCCCGCGCATGTTGTTTTTCCGCCATCTTAGAGATGTCAGCCGCTGGAGATAACGACAAAAAAGGTAAATTTAAACCGTACCTTTTCTACTTTTCCACTGCATATATCACACTGAAATCAAACCGTTTTCTATATCGACATGTTTTTAAATTGTATACCTGTCTCATATGGTTTTCTTTCAATTTGATAATTACCGCAAATGGAAAGTTTTTGTAGTCATAGCCAACATGAAGTCAAAGAGTAAATTTTCAATACCGTGACGATGAATTCCGTGACGATATTTTCTGTCGCGGAACGGACATTTTCGTCACGGAGTGGAAATATCAATTCCGTTTTGACTGCTCAATGCAATAGTAGATATAAATGATCGTCAATATTTTAACGTGTAACGATTTTTATATACTGATAAAACGGCATGTGGATCCAACTAACTGCATAATTCAATTAAGTGCCACTACTGTTATGAGCATGTCTGCTAAATTCGCCTTTTTAGTTTGACAAAATAGATTTTTAATAAAATATATATATAATATTATAAAGATAGCTAGATCCCTTGTTGAACAAATAATGCAATATGGATACAGTCATTGAGATTGTTTTTATTTTGTATGTCTTTCCGTCTGTCCGTGGATAAATTTTAACATGCATACCAGACCAAATGATGTTACGATTGACATGCCTTATAATAAAATTTAAGACAAATGATAAATTATTGGCCTATACTTAGGCTGAATACCAAATTCCATCACGCTCCATGTTGTCAGATAAAGTTATCTTTTTGCATAACTTCAATTTTAAACATTTTCAGGTGAGACTTTTATATCTGCTTTTTCATATCTAACATTACGTGCAATATATACACCATAATGATTGTATACTGATTGTTCCTGTATTGCAGAATCACCAAGAACATCCACTGAGCTTGCAAGGGAACAAAAATCCTTGAAGAAAGCATTGAAAGTTTAAGATTAAGTTCTTAATCCACTAGAATGTGTTACATTACAATTTGATAGGATTTATCAAGTGTTTCTGTTGGAAACACCAGAACAAATCCTAGAAAAGCTATTCTACCTATCAAGAAGCAACATTTTTGGCTGAATCTTGATGACACTTGTGTGCGTATAAGTGCTTTATTGTTTTAACTCTGGACTTCGTAACGTTAAAACATCTTCTGTTACAGATAACGACATGCGGTGTCTGGGTGTGGGACGAGATGCATTTGCCAAGGTTTAACTTAATGCTACTATAAAAGTCTTTCTTAAAATATTAACACGTGATGCATTGATTAATTTGCGTACTTGTATCAAAATAACCAGTCTCTTACCCTGCTACATTTATGTATGTTTTGTTATCTGAAGTAGGCCAATGTGATTATCAATTTTACTCGGCATGATCGTATTAAATCTACGACATAAATATTTGATTTACACATGGTGGCTTTAACATCGTTCATCTTCATCTATTAAACAGTTGACAGTAAATATGTGTTGCATGTGAGTGTAAAAATCTAACACTGACACTACAGCCTAAACATTTACCGAAATGAAAGGAAGAAGAACAAACACATTTTCAAACCTTATATCCCCGGCACTTTATTTAAGTCATCAATTACCGCAGATCACATTATTCTATGAACGAGCATCCTGCGGTTCTTCAGTAGCAGCGACATCTGTTGTCGACGCAGTGCCACCCCTTGTTGCAGGTTCGATCCGCGGTGTCACGGCAGTCGGTCTGTAGCAAGCATTGTGAATTGGCTGAAATGTTAGATCACAACCCGTATACACGATTGAGGTGAAATAATCGCATAACACTATGGCGTATACGCTTCATATATCTTTATATTACGGCTTGTTTGCTGTCGGCTTTTTGAATTTTGAACATAATTATCACGTGATATATCTACACATTTGGCGTTCAAAATTAATTACCATATACTTGTTATTTAATTGACATTGATGCACGTTGGGTTCAAGTAGTTACCAGACCCGTAGTGCAAAAGACCAGCTATGGATCAGTGGATAGTTACTATGTCTAAAAACCTGGCTTTACGGTCCCAATGGCAATTGTAAAGTTTGGCAGTGTAGAGTAAATATTATAATCTGTAATATAAAATGTGCTGAATATACAGATTGCACAGTTTCTTTAAATAAGGACACTCTTAAAAACGCTGATTTGAACGCATATATGGATGAACGGAGTTTTCTGTGAACTGTGGTTTCGCTAAACGTTTTTCAGATAAATAAAAAGTTGAGCCTTTATTAGAAACTGAAATTTAAATATAGAACTGAATGCTACGCCAACAAATGAATGCAGTCAGACATAAGCACTCTGAAAGTTGAGAATGTATTTTGTTCAAATCAAATTAGAAAAAGGTAAATAATGTACATACAATAATATGTCCGTTTTGTACTAATTGTGTTAAAGATTAAAACGTGTGAAATTTTACTGCCCCGAATACACTACTGTTTGATAATGCTTGTAGTGTCACGCATTCGATTTTTATTGATTTGTATAGTGATGTGGATAAATTAAGCTCCCTGTTGTCCCTTCATCATCGGCAGCGGGCAATTGCTATGAGCTATGCTTAGAAAAAGCCATATGTCTGTGTGTAGGTTTACACGTTCTTCCATTGAATTTAAAAAAAAGTTGATATTATTGATAAAATCCGATAAAAACCATCAAGCTTTTGTAAACAAACGTAACTTTCAGCAGCCGTGAAGACCATTTTGCATACATTTTAAACGGCGGAAATCTATTGTAAAAGTACTAACTAACAATAAAATCAATGTTTTATAACAAAATCATTTCAAAGAAATTTTACCAATGGCGACAGCAATCAAGCAGGCAATGGTTTTCATGGTGGCGTTTGTTCTTGAATCCGATGAACCTTTTTTAAGACTGTTCTATGATACATAAGGCAATCCTTTTATACTGATATTCAACGTCTCTGTGACACATGGCTTTGTGCGAGTGTCATGTGTATTTATTCTATCTATGACAAATCGTGCAAGCACTAAGTCACGTTCTTTTGTATGACTCTTGATTTGCATTCTAAATAAGCGCTCACATACTAAATGAACCCCTCTCAACAGGTACTGAATGTCAAAATCAAGCTTGTTATGTGGCTAAATATGGAACATGGTCATATTTACAGCATACATGTGCGTGTCTTAGTTTCTCTTATCATTTCCTTTAGTTGCTGTATGAGGTAAACCGTTTACATGTTTTATGTGCATACAGTTAATTTAAACATATTCATAAACCAAAGTCCTAAATAAACTCGCGATATATTGTAAAAATGCATTAAAAAAGAACTGTTGCAATGAATGAAAACGTGGAGTAATATAATGACCTAAGTGCATTTTAAACACTTTATTTTATACTATTTAGATCACTTTCGCATTACTATATATACAACGATGAACTGATATTGTTCAAGTTATATGAATACACTTTCTGTTCTATTCTGTTCTGTTTTGTTCTGTGCTATTCAAAATTATAACAACGAACTGATCATAATTATATCGGTGTTATATCACATTGATGTTACGTATTTGAAAAGACGATGTTTTCTAAACAAAAACGCACAAACAAAACTCTGCTCAAATAAGTTTTGTCCATGTATGGATTAGCGACGCTAATTTACATGATACACGGGATTATAATACTACACATCATTATACACGAATACCATTGAAGCTGGGGTATCAGCAAAGGAACGGTCATGCAAAGCATTTGGGATTTTCCAATGAAAACACAGTCTATGAGCTATGGTGTACCAATCTTCGACCACAATAAGCTAATAGAAGAGAGCAACCAGGGTTATTATTGAAAACTAAACGTTTCTTTTGAGTATACCATAACAATACACAACGCATTAAAAGTGTATAAAACATTTTTATCTTTCATATAGGTATTTAATTTTTTGGGTGCTGAAATTGGGTACCTATGTTTTTAATCTAAAATCCTATTAATAACCAAGTAAATTCTATATTAAGTGAAGAAAAATCATATTAATTCCATCCCAATATTCAAACCACTTTTATTAAGCCCTTGTCAATATAATGGCGGTTGGGCATTTTGTGTAACCCGTGTTGGGCAAACTACATGTTACCCGTGTATGCTTTTTGTAAAATTTGGAAGCTCAAGCTGCAATCAAGTACGTAGCAATTCATTTAAAATTGGAATATATGTCTCGCTGGTTTAAAATTGCATGGCATGTTACATCCACCCGTTTTTGTTCTGGATAAATATTTATACCACAAATCACAGAACAGGGCAATGGTATAAATATTACAATGTTATTTCATCCGCATTTATGTTGTAGCAATACAATGCTTGATCGGATGAAAAACGTGCATCGGTGTAATGCTTACTTTCTTTATAAAGATCACTTTGTTTCTTTAGAAAGTATTTGATTCGAAAAAAAGAAACAATTGCATTCTATGAGGACAATCATGTGCGTAAGAATCGAGTGCCAGACGAACATTTAACTTACGTGTATATGTCAAGGCGTAAAACGCAAAATAAAGCTAATAAACCTTTTATTGCGCAAAACAAACACATTATCATTATAAAATATTGTGAAAAACTATATCATACATACAACTCACGAACAATAATGATTGTTCAGTATAATAATCCCGCTCTATAATCATTTTCATTTACGGGCCAAATATAATAAAAATTAATTTCGATAAAAAATCATTTATTTCATTTGAAGTAGCGAATACATATCTCCGGTAGATAAAGGTTTAAATCTCGTATCGACTACGTATCTCGTCCTTTTGCGAAGTAGCTTTTGACTGAGAAACCCCACCTAACCGCCTAAATAGATTGCTGTTAATTATGTTTAAACTTTTTGTAATGTTCGAATGTACTGCCGATATATTTGTTACAGAATTGCTGTCAATCTGTTGCGGGCAATACTCGGTACACGTTTGAGTTACGTTCACTAACTGTACGAGACTCATATGCAAGACGTCGGTTTTATCGTCGGGCCTCAAACAGTGAAGAGCGGCGGCGCAATGTCTATGCCACTCTGACACCATAACTTTAATGTCATTATTAACTTATTTAATATGTTTGATACTTCATTCCAATATGTCATTTAAGCGGAAATCCTATGTCTTGGAGGTGATCGGAAGCATTAAAAGTATAAATATGTTACTATAAAATGATGTTCATACGTCCGGGGAAAGTAAACGTTGCATTTTGTTGTCATCTATCACGTAGTGCTAGTCTGTGTGAGAATGGCAGGAATGCTTTCACAATTATTTTCGGGATAGTATGGGTGTTCTAGTACTCGCTCGATTGCAAAGCGTGCTTAGGCGTACCTGGAATAGCTCTTCTTGGATTTGGAAATTATTGTTGCATTGCGATTATTTTATTATATGTTGCACTGGACAATCTACGGTACAGCACACCGAGAATTAATTTGGCAGGTTGCGGTGGCCTAAGCGATTGCCCGTGTATAATATCTATTTCCGAACCAGCCAAGTGTTCGTTGAAATAGGAATTGCATAAATAAATATGAGCACATTGCGGAGCTCTTGCGAAAAAGCATATAATGCGGTGCATTATCTGGTGGCGATGATTGCATAAACGAGAATCTAAATCAATAGTGCAACTGGGGTTGGGGCTATCTTTAGGGCAGTACTTCCGGTCGCCTCCTTGACATGCCTCAGTTGTAGTGCTAGTTTATAGCTGAGGTTTATTGACTGTAGTGCTTTATACTTGATTTTTGTACTGGAGCTTTTAATATCCAATGTTTACATTTATAAATATAAAGCAGTTAGTGACACACTTCAAAACATGCCAAAATCTATGAAAAGACCCCTTTAAAAACATATTTCAACACAAGATGGTCATTTTTTCTACTTATCAATAGTTTACAAGTTTAATCAATGATATTGAACGCAATAGTTCATTATAATTCAATTATGTCTTAACATTAGAATATTCAGTCAAAATAACCATGTTAAACTGTATACATGTATGAACATATTTTCACTCATTGCTTTTCCGTAGATGAATATTCAAACATTGCCGACCATTTGATTATAAAAGATAGCTTTCTTAGAAGTACACAAATCCTCTTTAGCTGACCGGTCTATAGCTTAACACCATTCTTCACGTGACTTTTTATATATACATGTGATTGTTTATAGAGAAACCGATTACCCAGTCCGTAAGTGTACAGTCAGCAGTGGTAGCATTGTGAATGTCCAGACAGAAAGCATCCAACCGTCAACGAGTACCTTTCCGTCAACACGTGTCTATTCATAAATCACATTTGTTGCTTACAGTCTTTACTTGAATTAATAATGTTAATTTAAATATATCGAGGCATTTTGTTCTCAAACAACACTTTTTATTTTATGCTTTCCATTGGTTTATAGAGAAATATCAGTGGCCTTTATTTACAAAATAAATTGTCTTGTCTTGTCTATCAGTGAAATAAAACTGATATTTCACTGTTTAAACAGTGAAAAATAATAGTGAAAAATATCGATATTTTTACTGCGAAATAACGTCATTCATTGGACGAAATGACGTCATAAATCCAGCGAAAATATCCTATTAAACTCTTTTACAATTAAAATAAACAGTGAAAAAAGCATAAAACAAAAATAAAATGTGTTGGATTCGATGGAATATCTATTTGTATTCACTAGTGATCATAAACAATACATATTTTCACTCGTGGCATTTCGTCCTCAAAAAAACTGTGTTTACGTTAAAACGCCCTTAATACGCAATGTATGTCACTAAATGAGCAAATGAAGCTTTATATCAATATCGTATGATTATAATTGTAATCACAGTTACCAATTATAAATGACGGTGATTTAGCGCGAGAATCACGCAAATGATTTGCACAACATCTTTATGCAAAATCAACATTAAGAACATGTATTTGTTAAATTTACTGCTTCCAGTTGATGACAGTCTTCTTCATCAATATTGTTTTATACAGTACGACAATGTGCCGTATCCTGGGTTGATCACAAACGTTGAGACTGATGGTGCACGTCTGTAAGTCAGTGTGATGCACAATATTGGTAACAATATATTTTTTGGCCTAGAATGGACGATATTTGTGTCTATGAAATTGAGGATGTGCTCTCACTGTTTCCTCCACTAAAAAAAACGAGCCACTACCAGGTTGACATAGAAATTTGGGAAAATGTGAGCATTTAATCCAGTTAACTTAGGCATATATGTTGCGTGTGGTTACATTTTACAGTTTAATTGTTTAACATTAAGTTCTTAATCCACAAGTATGTGTTACATTACAATTTGATAGGATTTATCAAGTTTTTCTGTTGGAGCAAGCAGGAAAATGCAATACCGTGACGCAATAATCCATTCCAGAACGTCAATTCCATACCGAAACGATGGTGAAATATCAGTGTATAGATGTTTTGTAAAACGTAAATGCATCGGAACTTGTTGCAAAGTATTACCAGACGTGTATTGTAACTATATTGGGAAACCCATTGCATATCATCAAACCAAAATGAAATAAAAGTCTTTTATCTCACATTTTTTTACGTGACTTTTTCAATTTCAGATGCATATAATCAGGTTTTGTCCGGTTTGGGGCTATTAATTTGTCACCTTTTATGTTCTGTCATTTTGAACATAAAAAAGTAACACATTCCTTGTGAAGTTTAAATTAAATTGTTAAATTAGTACTTATTTGGTTCATTTTTTATAACGTTGCGGAGTGGAAAATGGTTCATTGAGTCCGTCTTTTGAATGGCAATTTAAAGGTCATTCATATCAATATATTTCATAGCCAATAAAGAAATGCAACGGTAAATGCTGTGGGAGTATAAAGTACCAAAAGAGTATTTACATTTGTCATATTTATTATTTCATAATCACTAGAGCGAAAAGTAACGCTAGTTGTAGAATTACCCTCGTCCCATGTGGGACCAAATACTATACAATTTATCATACCAAGCACATGAGGGATCGAGCACGGCAGCCCATGTGAGTAACATGCAAAACGCTAGTAAAGACCCCGGTATACGATAAGTGATAAAGAAAACGAGCACCGAAGAGTTAATTGCAGGTATTCCAATTAAGTCCCAGTCGACGTTGGATTAATCTTGGCTAATATGGTTGTATAAAGGTTTATTTAATATACAGTAGACATACAGTCAATGAGTATACATATTCAAAACATAGTAACATGTATAAAATAAGTGTTTGTTGAAAGATAGTTGAAACAAGCATTAATCGAAAGTATTTGTTACTCACTGGAGCGTCATGACGTAAATGGCGATAATGCAAAATATCACGTAAACTTTTCTCTTTATTGTCACGTCTACTAATAGCAATTTATTTCATTGAGAAGCTGTTTTTGACAGATAATACTCCAACGAAAAAAAACAAACTAGATTTCTATTGAGACCGTTTTGGTTTGGTTTTGTGATCTTATTTCTTATTCCTGCTGACCGCCATTATGAATCCTAATTCTGCAGACTGCTATTTACAATCCAGGCTAAAGAACGTTTTTAAATCGAAACGTTTCAGCAACGGTTTGAGAGTAAATCAACGTCTTCACTTCTTATAGTTGTACCGTTGTGCAGGTCACGATTGTTTCATTTTTCGATGATTTACATCTTTGACACTATACTATACTGTACTTTACCGTACTGTACCGTTCTGTGCGGTGCCGTACAGTACCGTAACATATCTTACTGTACAGCACTGCACTGCAGTGCACTAGACTAGACTAGACTAGAACAGACTAGACTAGACTAAACTAGACAATAATAGAATAGACTAGACTAGACTTGACTAGACTAGACTAAATGATTAATCAAAACCATCATCTGAGCGTTAAGATGCCTATTTACGTTAAAAATGCGCTACATTTTGCGGAAGGTTTTATAAAACAAACGAAGGTTTTCCTTTAAAGACGCTACATGAAAGTACGATGCAAAATGAAAACATGAAGCACTAAGCAAAATGCAATCTAATTGCGTAAATAATTGGAAACTTTGGTGTGCCATCTGGGTTTATTGAAAACACATTTTAAACGTGGTTTTGGCAAGAATATTTTTATTGGATTTTTTTTTCTCAATAAAATATGAAAATAAATAAAACGATATCATTTGTAACGGCTTTTTGCGTTTTCTTTGTTTGCTATTTTTTTAACTGGCTTAGCATGTCATTCATAACTTACTTTTATATCAAATAGTTGTTGTATGTCATTTTTATTGTACAATACTTTTTGAAGTTTATTAAATGATATTTTACTATTTTTAATCATTTCATTTAAATATATAGTTGATTAAATATATAGTTAATTTAGAATGTAAATCACGATATTCTATGGGACTATGACTGTAGTTATAATAATACTTATTCAGAACGTTGATTAGTTGCTTATTCAATTTAGTCGTTAAGGTCGTTTTTCTTTAGGTAAAATAAGTTCAGTTCAGGTAATTCATACACCAGGGTTGACTAATACTCAGTTCAATCCTCCTTTTTCCCGTTCACTTATATGTTCAATGTCGATCTCGTGCATCGAATGTTTGCTATAGTCATTCGATGCTTAAGTTACAGAGTTTGCATTTGATATACTAATGATATATACTATCATTAAAAATATATATTTCAGGTAACTGTGTTTAGTATTTTTATTTTGTTTCGTTGTTCTCACACTATTTTGTATTGCTTGTATTTTAATGATCACCGTCGGATCATGCATTACTTGTATTTTGTATTATTAATATTATTGTTAATTGATTCAATGCTTTTCTTTGAAAGAGTTTAGAACTTTGATATATTAATGATATGTACTAACATTAATATATTTATATATATATTTCAGACACAAGTTTTTCTTCCACATAGAACCCACAAAAAAAAATTCGGCAAAATAGTGCTGTAATATATATTCATCAAAAGCATGGGGTTAGGGATGGACTGTAAGAAACTATGGCATGTATGCTTTTATAATTAGCTGTTTTGCCTATTGCTTTTGATGATTGTAAAATAGCATCAATGAGCGATCGATTACATTTAGGCATGAACACTGAAAAACGTGTTTACATAAACCATGATAACTAAACTGTTCATTCGCATCAGTTTGAATTTCTTTTAGTTTATTATACATTATTGCACATATCATGAAATTCAAGTATCTCATGTCTGAATAGCGAAAATTCGTTAAGCAAATTTGGTTATGAACATGCCATTAATGTAAACATAGATCGTTCAAAATGGAGAACGCTAAGAATGATAACTCATTGTTTGGTTTGTTGTGACCACAAGAACAAGTAGCTTCCCTTTGTAAAAGGTTAATCTGAAGGGTTTCTCTGTGTTATTGTAAAAACATGGAAAGTTGTTTATCGTATCTATCTGGAAAACAATGCCACCCGTTTATATATGCAACGTACTCACGAGTAGAGACAAATTTGGTCGATACAATGTTTTTTTTCAAAACTACATGAAAACGACATTGTAAAGATCGTGTTTTCTTGTGGGAAATCGTAACATTACATGCACGAAAACGTCGAATGATTTGTGAATGTTGTGCTTTTCAAACGAAAAACCTGCTTGACATCATTAAGCAACATAGAACATGTCTAATCTTTTATCTGTTAACACAAGCTCAGATTTGAAACAAATATGAACCAATTTCTCTTTGACTAGGATTTGTCTTCAAATGAAATGTATTAAACTGATCACAGCGTGTGCATTCTCTAGTGATTTGTAAAAAAAAGTAACCATAACATTTTCTGATTATTAGCGATTAGATATTACCAAATAGTAAGCAAAGATAAGTTACCATGTAACGAAACACTAGTTCCCACATAAGTTCTGATATACCCGATAAAATTTGATTCAGTAAAAGCGCTTTTTTAGTTAATCACTATCTTATTATAAGCATCGAACGGAGGATTGCTTATATGTCTTCGAAATTTAGAATTCTCACACCCAATAAAAACTTCAATCCGAACACCATACCTATACATATATTAAACATATCCAACAAACTCTCGTTCATGTGTTACCAAAATAAATATCAACAACATTGTCATTCATATTCTTAACAACAATGTAACTAATTATTGGAACGAATCTATACGCACGTGAATGCTTAACATTTGTAAATGTAAACGCTTTACATCATTTTAACTAAGAGAAATCTAATATACTTTACTGGTTTTAGTTACTTATCAACACATTTTTGATTAAACGAAACATAAATAAATGTATTCGAGACCACACAGCATAATATTATGTTATACTTCTCTTTAAACCTATTTATTTTAAATCGATTGAATATAAAGCCTTTGGCTTATTTGATATCGCTCTCGAGTCTGTTTCTTGTGCCCAGAACCAGTACTTTAAATAAAGTTATTTATAAATTCTACGAATAATACATATACTGTTTGCGGAACTGGCAGGCTGAGTTGAATAGTTGCTATACGACCTGAACTTGTTTAAGATATCATTTGGATATGGCACGTGAACCACGCGTGGCATCTTGCAGATCGGAGGCAGGTAATCCCTGGCGACATTAAGCGACGATTTATGGTATTGAACAACAATCTTGAGACCTTACATCACAATAGAATTGCGACGTGTGTTGACTTTGAATCTGAAATAACACTGACATCACGATAAGTATTCTATAACAACTATATTAAAATCCAACGCCTCACATATCTTAATATAAAGGTTACAATGTTAAAATATAGGAAATACACGTGTGCACGATTTGAAAGGTCAATTATTATTGACTCTTGAAAACTGCGGATTGTGTGTTTTTTCCCTGTTGTTTTCTGTTGTTTTTTGCAATTGGTCACTTTAAACCTAATAGTATATCCCGCAGTTAGTATTTTAGAAATAATAAAACCACGGCGATATATACTTTCTAGAGATCGGTTATTGTCACGGCTAGAAGAAGATCAATTGACGTTGGCATGCCATGTACACGTTTAGATACATATGCAAATGGACAATTGAGCGATCATATAGTGTGACATTATATTCTGCACCCATTAGTTTTAATTTTAGAACACGGTATACAGCCGTATACATTATCTCGCTGTTTTCATGATACATTCGGTGTCAATACGATATGTAGTGTAAGCCGGGTAAAACGTATATCTGTTGGTCCTGCATATAATTAGTGAAACGTTATACTTCGATACCGAATTCATAAGAAGAGCCAAACTATTTTAATATACTACGTAGACCAACTTAATATCGTCTTCTGGCATCGCCTGATACCCACGAATATTCAAATAAATACAGAGGAGCGGAGTTTGTCGAACGTGGATTTCCGACGATTTTGTTCTTATGTCAACTGTCAGATTAAGGAGAAATAACGCTTATACAAAATTTCAGCAATAGAGAGGAAAAATGTTTAAGAAAAAAAGAAGTATTACTAACATCACATCGAGATGTGCTCTGGTAACATAGATTTAGCTAATTTCTTTGTGGCACAATATATTTCATTTTAATTTCCCGCAACGATATCTTTTTATACGTCACATAAACACTAACATGATGCACGAACATGTGTTGACTATATTGTCCCAAAAACAACCCCAATAGAGCATGTTGTTTCTTGTTAAATATATGTTACTAGACCAAATTTAGCGTTGAAAATATGTCTATTGCTATAAGAAACATTGATACTTTATGTGTTGACTTTATTTTTTGAAATACTGGACGAAACATTCGTTGGCTTTGAGTGTGAATGGACTTTAAAGCGAGGATATACGATTTTGTCAAATAGTTATGAATTTATATAAAATGTGTAAAAAAAGTATTATTCATATATTTCAATATAAATTAAAATAAATGTTAAGAAGAACATAATTCGAAAAATGCGAAATAAGCCATATATTCAATTCTGAAATCGAAAATGTCTGTACAGTCGAAGTCGCCAGCATGTATATCATGCATACACGATGTGAATCTAAATTTAGTTTTAGTACAGATTCGTTCACACGACCCAAAGACACAATTTTGGTACGGATCATTTTAACTTCCTGCAACGATATCTTTCATACGAAACACGAACACTATAGCCGATCCTAATAAAAAGATGAATGCTTCGGTTATTGTAGGAAAATATGTACGAAATATCTTCGTCACAATCGGCTCGCGGCGCTAATT
The DNA here is from genome assembly GCF_020536995.1 of Dreissena polymorpha. Lineage (NCBI taxonomy): Eukaryota > Metazoa > Mollusca > Bivalvia > Myida > Dreissenidae > Dreissena > Dreissena polymorpha. The sequence continues at coordinate 59,603,920 of NC_068361.1, forward strand.
TGTCTTTGCTGCATTTTATGAAATTCGTCTTCAATGTATAATTTATCTTGCCTATTTTGTATTATTGTAACATATTTTTATCAATATATTACAATTTAACACAAATAAAACTCGTATAATCTCGCTTTAAAGCGTTTTTTGCTCGGACGGAATAAATATCAGTTTTCCGAGACTAGATTACATAACTCCGCATACGACTTGACGGGTTTACCATTCACATAAAATTGATTATATGATCAGCAAAACGATTGTCTGTCGGCCTCTAACAAATAGACAACATAAAAAAAAAATGTCTGATTTGGTTTGGACCAGTCGTGATTAACTGCAAAGGGTCATAGTATGTAGGCCTCGAGAAATTTTACATTAAATTATTTTTGAAATATAAGTAAGCCTTCGCAAAATATGCATGCGATTGGAAGAAGTAACCAGCGCCGCTAAAATAGTAATAACAAAGAATTGTACATGAAATGTATTTTTGGAATGAATGAAAACATTAATCAATAATTGATTATTTACGTCTTTATCCATTTAACAAGATTTTACTTCTTAACGCCATTAAGCAAAGGATTATTGGTATGAATCAATACATCAAAACACTATGTAATAAATCATAAAAGTGATTTGCTTGTCATCGTCAATATATTTGCAATTAACAAAACATCATGATCAATGGCCTTCAGAAATAGACGCTACACTTCTATGCATTATGTTTATTTCGTTGATTTATGCTTTACAATTCAAAACTGACGTCGTTCGCGACGTCCTGCTTTTGCTGGATTCATTTTCGTTCGCCCGTTAAGAATATATAATACGATGTGATTATACGGACATCTTGTAAATCTAACAATGTAAGACTTAAGTTACAGATTACCATTCTTATTGCATGTCTTTTTATACCTTCTATAACAAGTATATCTATAAATATCGTACGTGGACCATCCGAAACACAAAACACAATTTTAGTTTCTAAAATTGCTATCCTATAAATTAGAACAATGTTAAGTGAATTTCGAGCTGACATTTCATTATATTTGAGTCATTAATGTGGTTTCTACATTGGTATAGCGTTTTTTTTGTTTTAACCTGGCTCAGGCTCTGGAACAAATAGCGTACGACACAAGAAGGTGGACATAAAACGACTGCAATATCTTATCACGAGCGCTGTCTGCTCAGGTAAGCTTAGACACAACAAACTGTGAACAAATCCTTACACATTGCAATTTGTATTCCCTAAATCTAGCAGTTGTGCGTAATTATAATTGGCATATACCTCTCCCACTGCATGATGTTCTTAATCATTCCGAATAATAAATATTTTTAAGCGACACCAAACATGTGATATTATCTTTATTCATGAGAGCCATAACATTTCAGATACGCCAACTACAGTATGATAATTCGATTAGCACCTGCACGTGTTCAAAACAATATAGAACCACATTTCTCCTGACAATACTGAATTCTTTTTGATAGAATTATCCAGCATTGTCATTGTGTGTGTTCCCTTTTGCGATTATGCATTTTCATTACTGCACCTCTAATAAGGCATAATCGAAAAAACAAATATTGGCTTACTTTGCATCGCAAACTCGGTTCCACTATGAGCACTTTCCTGTGCGGATTGAAGAAACTTCCGTTTCCTGACACTAGATAACACAACTCAATACACGGTTTGACGGGTTTACCATTGTCATAAAATAGATGTAATGCTGGCAAAAGACTTGACTGGTTCAATATTGACAATGACTAATTTTGTGCGCATTGTCAAAGTATGTAAGCCTAGTAAGCTTCGTGAAAATTAAAGTTACAAGCACTGATTTGTATATTGACAAACTGACTGAATAAGAAAAGAGCTTTTGTTGAAAAGTTGTTGAAAAGTCTCCTGATTATATACACAAACTGTGTTAACTGTTCACTTGAAGTAGTACAATTTTACATATGGATATGCATATGCAACTATCGCAATGAATGCAATCATTTTTCAACAATAACAATTTGGTACTAATCTTGCAACAAAAAGTGATTGTCAACTTCATCACAGATTCATAAAGTTCAGATTCATTTTGTTTGACTTCAATTCCTGCCTTAAATAGCCATGAACAATTGTTGTAAACGCTTTAACGATAAACATGAACGAAGTAGAAGCCAATAAAGTAATTAAACGTGTAATTTGATTGATGTTCGCAATAAATAAAAGCACTCTTAAAAACACAATATGTTATGATTATCAAACGAGCTGGAGTTATCAACGTCAAGATATTGTCATTACGCTCAACGACCTTCACAAATATACGCCATATTTTTTATGGGCAGCGTTTATTGTGTGGGTATATTAACGACACGATTCCTGTGCTGCTTTACATTAACATTTGAAATTTGCCATGTTTCTAAATTTTCAACTGTTACTGATTCAATTTATTTGATTTTTCGAACGGGAATACTGTCAATTAACATTTTTATATGGATATCATCCATTTTGGAGAAACCGTGCACAATTAATTAAGAAATCTAATTAATTAGCAGATCGAATTTCTTATCGATGTTTGTGGTTCTCATCATATTAAATGTTATCCAGATGTACACACCACATAGCGAGCGAATTTTCATGATGCATTCCTGAAAGCTGTGGATAAAATTAATACTCAAATAAGAAGCGTGAGAGAAGCTTATCGTATTAGAGGCATAAAACGTATGATGAAAGGTGTTAATGACTGACTTTACTAACTTAATTGCATAATAATTTGATATAACAAATCATGCAAGTTGTTTCAAGAAAACATATCACTTCGATTTTCGTTTGCTTTACCTATTCTTCTTGGCAGTTTGGAGTCCGTTAAAGGCTTCCGTTGTTTGTTTGACGTTAGGTTGTGGTTGTTGATGCCATCTCTTTGAGGTTTCGCCAAATTATTGTAAAACTGTTTGCAAACCGTTCTCGCTCGAGGTTGTATTTGCAGTTGATTCAAAAACCAAAACTGTCAGTATTTATTAGTAAGGTACAAATAACTGTGAAGAGGGTGTTTCATAGCTTTTCAAAACGGGTAGACTGGTTTTCGCCCGCATTCAATAACAGTTAAATGTTTGCATTATATACAAGTGGACAACAGCGCCCTTGTTGTATCGGTCCTTGTAGATATTGCCGAAATTTCCTTGTCAAAGAGTTGCTACATAAACCATAATTTAATTAATATTTATTCCGTCGCATCGAACTTTCAAATATCCAAAAAGTTGTTTTGACCGTTAGGCAAAATTGCATACCTATATCCATTGTTTATATGCGGGTAAACATATAGTAGTTATTTATTGTGTTACATATTATGTAAAAGCATGTGTTAATAATAAGGTAAAATAATTGTCATCATACTCGTGCATTCCAGTTGTATTCTTATGTTTTCCTTTTTAATAATTGTTGATAGCACATTTGAAAAGTCAACGGCATCTTTATTGTATGTTTGTTTTTTACTATTCAGATAGGTTAGATAGAAGAGTCTTATGCTTCTTCTTAATCTGTTTTCAAAATCTTTACTTTTGCTGAGGGGTTGTCTTCTTGAAAATGCGGGGTATATTGGCATTACTTGAATTATATCTGCCTTTTGTTTTAGCAAACCGCATGCCGTTCATCAAGTCGCTGGATCACTGCATATTGAAATAATGTGCATCGTTTATAATTTTATCTTAAGCAGTTTCACACGTGTGCATAATACGGTCCTTTATTTCATCTTCGTCATTAACAATATTTGGGATACATGTGTATTGATTTAAATGTGTATCATTCATACTATGGATTCAGTGCAATATCAGACCTATAAAATGTGAAACACTCCAAATCATAGTTAATTTTTGAGAACGCGGCAATTATGTTCAAATAGTTTCATTATATAAGTTTCATCAATATTTGGTATTAAATGGTGAACGAACAAAGAACACAAATGCTTCATCTTTAAGCAGGTAAGTTACACCCGTTTGCAGTCAGCTAAAAAGTATGCAGTCAATTATAGTTCGTTTGAAACATTTTATAAATGATTTCACCATGCGGAATATTTCTTTCTCTTTCTTTCAATTTGGTTAGAATATGTGTATTACAACATGCCCATGACCTGTGCAAAAATAAAATCTTGTTTTAACTGTTTCCCGTTTTTATCATTTGTTTGCGTTGTTAACATCATGATTACCTAGAGTAGAGTCATCGAGCATCTGAGAATTATCAGAGCAATATGGCAAGTAATGTATTTAGGACAACTCCTGTGCAAATACAAATGTTCATCCATTAGCTGATTAACGTGTGTGACAACGCCACCACTCAGGTCTGTTTATTTGCTATAAGCCTTATTAGTTTATTGAAGACATGAGCACTAACTGAACTCTGTAGAAAATGTTAAATCATTTAAGAAATGTAAACGTATACAAGCGTTTGCGTTTGTTTCAGTTAAATGATAATTTCAGAAAATTAAAATGCATTATTTGGGAAGTTTGTTCATATTGTAAGCATCATGATTGAAAGAAAATTAACCTGATCAACCTTTTAGAAAATGACAGTTTAAAAAGCAAGCGCTAATATGCAAGTTAAATAGTTCTTTGTATACGAACCCATTCAACGATTTACAATATGTTGAACGATAAAACCGATGTTTTATTCATATTGTCCATTGCTTGAAGTTCAAAAGGCAAATCAATACCAATCAAAGTAAGCTCTCTCTCGCTTGATTTCACATGATTCCAACTGCGATCTTAATGGTTATAATGGTTTGATGTTTGCTTGTGCAAACATAATTAAATAATCATTTGTGTATGATCCTATGTATTGTTAGAGAATGCAAAACCTTTTTCACATATTAACCCTCTTCCGCTCAGATTTCCATTTTGACCAGTTTGCAATCCCTGAACAAATCTCATCAAATAAATGTTTGTCTTAATATATTCTTGTTTTAAAGGATTTGTTTAATACCATAAGACACTGATGAACAGTAAAACAACAAAAACTTAACAGCGTGCATATTATTCTCAGGCTGTTCTGGTTTTATGCTGTTTTATATAGGCGTTTTAACTTTGCTTCTGAGTGGGAACGGGTAAAACATTTACCATCGTCGCCAAATGCAAAGCGCATACACAAACAATATGTGTGTGGGGTCTTGTATGCTATGTGATCCCGATATTCAGAGTTAAATCCCGGTTTAGAAGCCTTCTGAGAACCATTGGAAAATAATATAGTTTGATTGTAGCCATATAAGAAACTCCAGTTAAAATGCACTTTGTCGGACACTTTATCAATTAAACACATTGATGGTCGGTTAGTTACTTTCTTAAGAAATCGAACATTCTTCGTATCAAAACTTATCACAGGCAAACTGCTTAAAGTGTTATCACCATAATGACAAATGTTAAGTTTATAATAACAAAGTCTATAGAGTTAAAATAAAACTTTTTTTGGGTTGTGTGAGTGTGTAAAATATGATAATTCAGTATATAATTTTCGTTTTTTCAAATACACATGATTAAAATGTATTATTAATAACTATTGAATATATAGGTTCATGATTGTATGACAAATTTATTTCACTACATTATCTCTATGATTAAATTTCAATTTGTACGAACACAATCATAACAATGTGTTCCCGTCTTCATTTGTGACCTAACCAAATTTCACAATTACAATTTAAGTATGCACTTATTACAATGTATGGAGAGTGTCGCTTTTGTTGCCGGTTTAAAAGATGGGAAGAGGAAAAAAGAACGCAAACACAAGCATATTAAATCATTATTTCATTCAACGTTTGTAATCTACATAATAATTATTTATATGACTACAATTAACAAATGGCTTGATATACAATTTTGATCAATATCAAACGAACGGTTGTACATGTATATATACAGTCATATTCATAATAACAACAACAACAACATTTCCACCAAACCAAACGCCCTCAGGCGAGTCCTTCAGTTCTAGAACACTACGCCTATGTACAAAACAGCAACGGACTATTTACAATGATCCCTACATGTATGTAATACGGTCCAGCATATACTTACATACGTATACATGCGCATGTTTATAAACCGCATTAACCAACTAGTTAATATGATACTATTACACGTTTATTTACCAATTAAAAACGTATTATCTTGTTATACATGTACACGTCAACATACCCATCATATTTTATGTTGTTAAGGAGACGGTACAAACACTTGAAGAAAACAGAATTGGCATTGTGGTCTAGGTTGTATCATTTAAACACTGGGCATAACTATGCGTTTGTGTTATGTTTTGAATTTTATCAATCAGCGCTATTCAAACGCAAACTCTCTAAACTTCTATGGTTCAATGTACGAACAAACATATATATATATATATATATATATATATATATATATATATATATATATATATATATATATATATATATATATATATATATATGTGTGTTTGAATTAAAAGCATTTAATTCATCGTAAAGTCGCATTAATTTGTATTTTTTATACAACTAACTGTATGATAACACACTCCAGATCAAATCATAAGTATCGCAAGTCTGTATCGCGGAACTTCGTTAAGTATTTTTGGTAATAAACAAAGATATACTAACTTCCAGAATGCGAAATTTTCCAGAGGTACGTTAACTTCTAATTAAATAAAACTTATCACAAATATGGGTAGCGCCCCTTGATTTCAAATCTTAACCAAGACCGGTTCTGGCAATTGTGGTGTGTTTTGCCTCGACCGATGACATTTGTTTAAAAAGTACTACACAATAGTCAAATAATGACATTATCATCGCAATGAAACGTATCTAAACTTGAAAGCGGCAGATGCCTGTATATTTCTTGCCTGTTTTGGGAAGCTTCTACGGGCAATCGTTAAATATGGGTTGAAATGATAGAAAAATATGTTTAAAAACTTGTGTGTTGGTATTTTACAAAACGGAAACTTTATGATTATCTTCTAGCAACATGTATAGTTCAAAATAGGTATACGATAAATTCAGATCAATTTTAATTGAATTTTAATTTCACAATTTAACTTAAACATGTGTACTTCTTTTATTAAGAAAAGTAACGCATGAATACATGACCTTATATTTATATATATATATACATGTTTATATTACGTTTTTGATAAGCAAAGAAAACATCACGTCGTTATTTACGCTTTTTTAATATTGCCTCTAGAACAGGCCAAATATTTAGCAAAATATATGACAAGATAAGGATGGCATTAAATCAAATATTGAATGAAAACGTTATATTATTTTAAAACATGTTAGACTTGGCTGTATTTTTGCAGACACAGACAATAATAAACTTTCAATGAGATTATTTTAATGATAAAAATTAATTGAATCTTACCCAATACACACTTCCATCAACACCGGATACAAATACGCTCATTAAAATTATTAACAGACTCAAAAACAATTAGTAAATACACACCACACATCATCCGTTGTGACTTGCTTATTTTCTAAAACATCTAATCGACGACAGGAATAACTCTTCACAAACGCACACATATACACCCCCTCAAAAATACACATGCTGAATATCATTTGAACTCAAACCATACATTCACTAGTGGGAGTTTTGCATTAACAAACATTTTTGACATACATACAATCAAATTCTAAAAATGGAAACATATTTATTCATACAACATATCTTGAAAATCCCCTTTATATTTTATCGCGAAGCTATACGTCGTCGCTAAAAGGAAATAATGGCATATTAAGAGCTTACCGAATAACACAATTTCATAATTATATATTCCAATTTGTATTATTCCGACGTAAATCTCAAATTTCTGCAATAGTACTTCTAAACAATGTACCGCAAAGTAAGGACAACCGTTTCTAGCAAGAACATGTAAAATATGCACACGCAATATTACGCAACCATGCTTGCAACAACTCTTTCGCACTCACGAAGCCCGCACACACGACTATTCATATTTCGCAACCCACCAATGCGGACACCCGCAATCCATGAGTGCGAAATGAACACATATTTTTGGACTGTCCGGACCAATAAGCAACATGTTCCACAGCAAACTACAATTATCAAACATAAATACACATTTACATTTGATACATAATTGTTTACGAACACTTTATGTCGATGGAACGTAAATTAAAAGCAATTTAAATTAATACTAAATATGCAACATATATATACATATACATACTATGGTATATTTATTTACCATTTTCTACTGCATTTTAATTTGAATAAAAATTGCCTTATGCCAACTTGTTCTTCCAATAAGTATTTGCGTAAAATGTTGTACTTTTTGATGTTGGTATCTAACTTAAATATTGTAGGTTGATTTTATAAAATTATTTGTTTACATCTAAAATTGACTTTATGTCGATTTTTGGATTTACATCATAAAAATCATTTTATATATACACAGTGCAGTTTTCTAGGCAGAATTTCTTAAATAATATAATATACTGTTGTATTATTGTAACTCAAACAACTAATATTTTGTTTGTTATTCACCTGAATTGATGAGAAGCGTAACTAGACTTGACTTTAACAATTGGAAACGTTTTGAAAAACGATGTTTTAAATCGTCGGTAACGACTGAGGCAGTTATGTCACTAAACTGCACACATTGGCACACATCTAATCTACACATTTTCAAGCCATGTTTTTTGCCTTCTTTTTAATTTCTTACTTCACAAAAGATGTGTACATAATTGAGGTAAAACAGTTCATGTTTAGAACACAACATACGCATAACAAGAACATTACATTCGTATTTATATTTATTTGCGTTCATAAATTTATAATCGTATTAATATGCAAAAGGCTTGTGAAATCCTTTCATATGATGCCAGAGAACACGTTTTTTCTTGGAAATGCGATTCTCTTATCGTCCTTGTTGAACAAAGATCGGTCAGTTAAGACCGCAGATCGATACATAGCTATAACAGGAACCCGAATATAAATTGCTAATTTTCCATTTTGCTGTGATAGTTATCAAGTGTTCTATTTCCAATATCAAGCAATTTGCTTTTTGTCCGCCTCTTTAATAAGATTACTGAACAACGCATTGTAAAAACAAACCCTTACACTGTTCACACCATTGACACACGTTTTGATTTAATTATTTTTTATGATCTATGATACACTAAATTTACATACATTCACATTTTCTAACGCTATGTCCATCCTATACTCTTATGTACGACGTCATATTTGATGAATAATGCGTTTATAACACTGACATATAATACAAATACTATTCTTGAATGAATGACTAAATGGTTCGCTGAACTGGCAAGCTGCGTGGTAAGGTTGCTATGCGACGTGACGTTAGTTGAGATGTCGTCTGGAGACAGCACGCTTCCCACGTGCGGAGCCTTGCAGACGGGAGGCGGGCAATCATGACGACCGGAAGTGACGAAACATGGTTTATAACAACAGTCTGGTGGACCATATATAACAGCAGTATCTGCGGCGAGTTTTGACTTTGAATCTGAAATACACAAAAATGTTTTCACAAATATTATAAAGCTCCGTAGTTTCATATGAGTTATATATTTAAATACATAATTTGAAATTCTTATTTACAGTTTGTGTGGATGGGGGGGTAGAGTATGTTTTGAGAAAGTATGTAGCCCTTTCCTGTTCAATTTTAGTGAATACAACACCATGCTGATTTTTTTGTTCCTGGTTTCTTGTCATAACCTCAGGCTTCGTTTCTGATACTTTGTTTATTGTTTGAATCACAACAACATGTATTTGCACATTTCGATTACCGTTTTGTAACAATAAGAGTAGGTTAACTATGCATGTATAGACAATTGTATCCTAGTACACACGCTATTACGGTGCCACTTGATTTATGTGTCGATTGCGTATCCAAACACGTATATACATTGCTTAAATTGCCGTCGGAAATATGTCACGTCCATTTTACGGATTACAATTACAGGAAGATACATTCATTCGTATAGACACGTGTAGTGCAGTTCACTGAATTTTATGTCACCAACAGACTTTGTTAAGTTATATGCATATAAACACACTGTATACACAACTACATGCCTGTCGGGAACACGTCGAGTCAATTTTCAAAAAAGCAAGAAAGTATTTAACAAGCTGAACAATGAACACCTTTGACCTTTAACATTTTGTTTCAACTTGATCTTTTTTAAAAGACTGACACATCTTTTCCTCATAATCAGCATTTGTGGCAAATTATTGTATTGCATGATGTTTAATAAAGTTACAGTCCCAACTCTTAGTGTGTGTTGTGTGCAAATGTAGCCTTTGGCCTTTTAATTTTGATCTTAATAATTGTGGTAGCGACAAAAAGTGTTACATGAGACTTATCATCTGATATTTGGTGTACGGTATTTTACATTGATTAATTACACAGTAGCAGTTCGAACAACAAGCTTTTACTAGACCAAATAAGGGAGTTAACATCTCAAAAATGACATTGACCATTGAGGAATAGATACGGGTGTTACAAGCGACACACTGTCTCATCGTGGTAATTATTTGTGCTAAGTTATTAAACAAACACAGCATGATTGGCTTGTTATTATAAAATTGCACGGTGAATGAAAAACTACAGTGATTATAACCTCGGGCGCACGCACGAACGCACGCACATGAGACCTTTGCGATAGCTATATCGAGTTTGCCGCCAGCGAGTATGACACACATAACATGATTATTGTGACTGATTTATACTCATATTTTTTTTATTTCCCATAAGCCAACTTTGCATACAAGTTATGGATACCATCATCTACAGTAGCGATAAATCTCGAGGAGTATAACAAGAAGATATTAACTGAAATTATGTCAAAGACTTGAAATCACTCGAGTCAACTATTACTCTGGATATATACATAAACGATCAGCTTCACATTTACATGTACTGATGTATATATAACAAGAGCTATCTCTATAGGATGACATATGCTTCCGAAAAACGCTTTAATTTCGAGACCTAAAGGCGGACCTTTAGTTCAATGTCAAGGTCAAAGTGGTCAAAGTTTGTGTGCGTATGGTAGGGCCTTGATTATATACACATGCATACCAAATATGAAGGTAACATCTGAAGCGACATAGAAGTTATGATCATTTTTCGAAACTTAAACGCAGATTTCGAACCTAAACGCAGACTATTAGTTCAAGGTCAAGGTCAAATGGGTTTAATTTGTGCGCGTATGGAAAGGCCTTGTCCATATACACATGCATACCAAATATGAAGATTACATTTGAAGCGACATAGAAGTTATGAGCATTTTTCGAAACCTAAACGCAGATTGCGAAACCTTAACGCGAACCCTAAGTTCAAAGTCAAAGGGGTCAAAATGTGTGTGCGCATGATAAGGCTTTGTTCATAAACACATGCATACCAAATATGAAGGTTACATCTGAAGCGACATAGAAGTTTTGAGCATTTTTCGAATCCTAAACGCAGATTTCGAAACCTAAACGCAGACCCTAAGTTCAAGACCAAGATCAAAGTAGTACACAATTTAGTTCAAACCTATTTATTTTAGCTCGATTGCATCGAAAGCCTAAGGCTTATATAAATGCTCTCGAGTCCGTTTCCTGGGCCTAGAACCAGTACTTGGTGTCTTTGGGGAGATCTAAAGAACGCTCCCACGGTGGGGATCGAACCCGTAACCTCCCGGTCGCTATGCGGACACCATATCCATTACTACACGGCGACCTTTGTACAAAATTTGACATAGAAGTTATCAGCATTATTTTTTTTAAAAGTGTGACGGACAGACGGACGGACACACAGACGATCGGACGTACAGTGCGATCACTATATGCCCTCCTTTGGGGACATAACAATAGATATATGAAGTAAGGTTAGTTCGCATCCAAGATACATCCTTATCGCTTGTACATTCGATTTGGACATAAACCTGACCTTGTGCTTCATATAGTGTGCATAAATGCTTGCGTCGCATATAGTACAGTGAATCACCTATTGAAATTTCCTATATTCTGCCCCATATTACGTTACCAAACTTCCAAGTCTCCTGGGCGTTAGTCCCAAAATGAGAACAATGCCAATGAAATCGATTCCCATATATCAATTTTACAGCAATACATTAAATACATAACATACGTCATGGCGTATTTCAAACGCGATGTTATAATTGAAAGACTTACACGCATATAGGTAAACACGAACAATAAACTTCAGATAAATGACCAGGTTTAAATTACGAATTATAACCACGTGTATTTTATTTTCATATGCGTTAATTTATTTATATTGAAAATAAACTGAATGTACTTTATCCATAAGTTCAACATACGTATTTACACAGCACGCACATGCATGAACTACCACTTTGATCTAGAAGGAAAATTTATGCAAACGAACAAATGCCGTTATTTTTTTAACACAACTATAATATAAACAATATCACCATAATGCCCCTTAAGCGCGCACGTGATTATCATGACACCAATTGATGGTGAATAGACCTTGAGTTCTAGATTTAGACCCAACTTGACTCAGATTCAAACATGGTCTTCATTTTATCAAGATAAACATTCTAAATTATTGGCATCAAGATATATACACGTTGTCTATAAAACGGTAACCTTTTTTTTTTATAGATATTTGACCTGGTGACCTTGCGTGTTGACACAACTAACGAAGCCTCAAATATTGTCTAAGATTTAACCTAGTGTAGTGATCTAGGTTCTAGACACACGTTAATAGGTTTAATTATTGACCAACAAATTAAACAAGAGGGCCTGAAAGGCCCAAAGTCGCTCACCTGAGATAACAAGATATTATTGGGACAAATCTTCTGACCAAGTTTCATGAAGGTCGGAAAATAAATGTGGCCTCTAGAGTGTTAACAAGGTTTTACTATAGCCATATAAGCAAAAATGCCCCGCCCCTGGCAGCCATGTATTTCAACCAACCGGATCATTTTTTAACTCTTCCAATATATTATTGGGATGAATCTTCTGACCAAGTTTCATGAAGATCGGACAGTAAATGTGGCCTCTAGAGTGTTAAAGGGATCTTTTCACGGTTAGGGAAATTGACAAAATTGAAAAAAGTGTTTTCAGATTCGCAAATTTTCGGTTTACTTATGATATTTGTAAGGGAACAGTATTACTGTACATTTGCCATGGTCTAATATAGCCATTATATGCATCTTTTGACGATTTAAAAACCTGAAAATTATAAAGCGTTGCAACGCGAAACGATTGAATAATTTGGAGAGTTCTGTTGTTGTCGTTTAAATTTGTGAAACTACGAAGATTGCTTATACATTGAATATTTTACTTTCAAAAGGTTAATTACATAGTCTAATTTGGGGGCAAAAACACTTTCAGCACATTGTAATAGTTTATTTACAAATAAAATTCATTCATTCTTCATCACATTATAACAATACATGTCACTTATGTTGATTCGAAAGCACAACATAAATCAAACAGTGCACCCTCAAAAACAAACAATGGTATATGTACGCATTTGTTAATTTAATTTAGTTCCTTTTTACACTGAAAAACATGTCAAGAACGACCTGTTTTTTCAAACATCTACCACGCACAATAGTCTTCTCGACCTTGTTTATCATAGACTGAACGGCTTCCTACATCAAAAACAAAATGCCCTGAAGAACTCTTTGTTATCAGTAATTAAAATCAGTATTAACACCTCTATTGATCGATATGTACATCATAGGACAAGTATCTTTAAATTGCTTTGCATTATTTACAGTTTGCAAATTTTATGACCACGTTTATCAATTTCACGCGTCTTTAATCCGCTATTCACAACTTGTTGACACTAGGTCTGAGTTGCGGTTTAGAGAGGTACAATTACGTATGGAATTACCTAATTTTGATCCAAAGAATGACCGGTATTCGAAATTGAGGGGATTCCGGTCTTTAGGAGATATTTTACGCATGGTTTTATAAGAACACAATTGGGACCGGACAGTTTGTCCGGTTAAGAGAGGATTCCGGTATAGAGAGGATCCGGTTAAGAGGGTTTCTACTGTATAAGGTATAAAATACGCCTGCTATGTATGCTTGGCAGGATAGCTCAGTTGGCTAATGCGTTTTTACTTCAGGATTCCGGAGATTACTGGTTCGAGCCCTGCTGAGGGCTACTTTTGTTCCTTTTTTCAATTTGATTTTTTATTTTTACTGTAGCTTATAAAATTTAATGTTAACATTTATCAATATAAAGCATTTAATGACAAACTTCAAAACATGCCAAAATCTGTGAAAAGGCTCTTTAACAAGATTTTACTATAGCCGTATAAGGAAAATTTCCCCGCCCATTGGAAGCCATGTTTTTCAAGCAAACACAATTATTTTCAAACGAATCCAAGATACTATTGAGATATTATATCAAAATTTCATGAAGACTGGACAATAAATGTGGCCTCTAGAGTGTTAACAAGGTTTTACTATAGTCATATATAGCCATATAAGGACAAATGCCCCGCCCCTTGGCAGCAATGTTTTCCAAGCAAACGTAACCAGTTTCGAACTTATCCAAGATATCATTGAGACCAATCTTCTGACCAAATTTCATGAAGATTAGACAATAAATGTGCCCTCTAGAGAGTTAACAAGGCAAATGTCGACGCCACACAACGCACAACGCACAACGGACGACGGACAAAAGGTGATCACAAAAGCTTACCATGAGCACGTTGTGCTCAGGTGAGCTCAGGTGAGCTCAGGTGAGCTAAAAAATAAAACATTCTGAGTCATAAATGTGGTCTGTATAGTGGTTACTAGTTTTTGACGCATGTGACTTATATTTGAACGTGTTTGATGTATTCTTGAGACAAGCATTCTGACCATGCTTTTATCACGATTGAGCAAACATATTACCTCTCGATTGGTATCATGTTTTCTAAGATTTGACCTGGTTTCTTAGTTTTAGGACGCACCTGACAAAGATTCAAATTCAGCCTAAATTTTTTTAAAAAAACATTTTGATAATGTTTCAGCTAGATTGAGTTATACATGTGGCTTCTAGAGTGTCAACAAGGGTTTCGACCTAGATACCTAGTTTTAAGACACAAATGTCATTTATTCAATTACTGCCTAGGTATTATGACGATGAACATTTTGACCAAGTCTCGTCAATATTTAGTTCTGATTGTGGCCTTTATAGTACTAACACAATGTTTAAAAGAAATTATTTAGTTACCTAATTTTTGGATGCAAGTGACCCTAGATTTAAACTTTGTCCAGAGTGTGTCCGAATTTTTTTTTGCATTAAGATTGAGTCATATATAGGGTGTCTTGAATGGAAACTTTTTTTAAGCTTCGCCCTAGATACCTAGTTTTTAGAAACTTGTGATCGAGGTAGAAACTCGATTTAGATATCGTCCAAATAAAACATCATCACAAGTTTTATCGTGATTGTGTGAAAGATGTGGCCTCTTAAATAGTAACGAGCTAAAAAGAGATGAAGCACACAGCAAATCGGACCCAACAAACCAGACGACGACGAATGCCAGACACGGTGGTGCCAAAAGCTCACATTAAGCAAGGTTGGATTCAAAAAAAAAGAATTAATATAAAACATTCTAATCAGTCTGAATAAACACGTATTTCAATTAATTGCAAATAAACACTACTTTTATAATTTTGTTTACAACTAATTTCAATATTGGACAAAGCATTTAGTATTCATCGAAACGAGGACTCTTATTACTGATTTGATGTGTGAGTGTGATAATTGAATTCATTACAACTTAATACCAAACTAATTTATCGTGATAGCATCATACTCGGAGACAGTGATGAATCGAATTAGTTAAGCAATACTGCGAATATCACACTAAACGAACGCTGAGTAAAGTAATGAACTACATTTTCTTTCCAGTTGAATGAAACTGCTTTAACTTTTAGTATGTGAAAATAAACCATCTGAGGGTTTAGATACAAGATTATGCATTCATATGCATCTTTTTAGAACGTAATATGTCATTATTTTTTATTGTTTAAAGAAGAACCAAAATCGTTGACTGTATAAACATTGAACCCACAACTTTGAACCCCCTAATTTGAAAGTGTAAGCCGTATGCTGATTGTCTGCTGACTAATATTTAACCCATTCATGCCTAGTTGGCTCTCACATCCTTCTAAATTGGATCAATTTATTTCCAAAATTAGGGATATCGATTATATTTATTTCTATATTTAGAATATTTCTTACAGAAATTCCTGCAAGCAAACAACGCAGACCCTGATGAGACGACGCATCATGCGGCGTCTCATCTGGGTCAACGCTGTTTGCCAAGGCCTAAATGGGTTAACATCATGTACGACTATAATTTAACATTTGATCATAGTATTAAGATGATGACGCGGAAACTTCGTGAATCTGAGCAAAACAATATAAGCCGCGCTCTGTGATAAATGGGTTTAATGAATATGCGTTAAGTTCCGTTTCAGATTGACCTGTGCATTTCGCACAGGCTAATAAGGGAAGACACTCTCCGCCTAAACTAGAATTTTGCTAAGAAAAGGCTTTCTCTAAACAGATAATATCATAAAAACGGAAAGTGTCGTTTCTGATAAGCCTATGCGACACTTTACGCACATGAATTAAACCCCATATGCACATAGCACGTCTCATATCGTATGTCTTTATGTGTTGGCCTTCTCCTGTGTAAGTACCGATATTTCATACCAAGGAAAGCCTGTGAGGACAGAACGTACGCCACCACTCAGTTTGGTTGATTCTAAATGAAACGCATCATGCTAACATTGGTCTTATTCCATATGCAGCTCAATATCAGACTGACCATTTGGTGACTAGCGCACGCTAATGAGATCACGAAACATTGTGTGACTTTGAAACGGACAGTGTTGCTCTTGACCAGAATGTGCGAACGCGTTTGAAGGTCCGGTGCTACTCGCGCCGCATAAGGCAAACAATCAATAATCGTATGACGCCTGTTCTTGTTATCCTGTTTGGTGACTATCTGAATACAAGCCAAACAACATAAAACACGGAAATGGTTTACTTCACAAGAATGTCAAACTTATTTTAAATAAGCCAATTCAATAAATTATACAATGTCACCGCGTTCTCATACCTTAAACATTGATAGCTGAATAATATTGACCTTTATTTATACCACTAGGTAAACATCTTATTTACGTGGTATGCCACGTTGCTCATTTGATAAATACGCAATGAATACACTAGCTTATTCTCCAAAGAAAAAAACAGCATTTGAATGCTTTGAATGAATATGGTATTTAAAATATTGCATACATTTACAACACGGACTGAAACTAATTCGACCATTTGAAACTCATTTTAGTGGTAATGTTGCAAGAAATAACAGTTCACGTGGCTTATTATGACCCTTTAGCGCGCACTTTAGTTCATTGTAACTTATAGCTGAAGACTTGAACAGTTTTCGACAGCACTTGGCTCAGAATCTAACAATGCTTTCATATTTTCAAAATACAAATGCGTACCAAGTTTCATTAAGACTGATTCGTTTATGTGGCCATAGAATGGTAATAAAAAGATTGACATACAACCGTGTGTTTAGATGTAGCATTTAACCTAGATAAAAACTTGGCCAATATATTGCCATGATTACAATGAGACTAAGTGTTATCAAGCTTGTGTCATCAATATTTCCCCTAGAATATTAACAAGGTGCTTTAAAAGTACGTGGAATCTATAGACGTTATATTGGACCAGCCGACCTAGTTTAGGACGCACTAGAACCACATCCGAACAGAGCCTAGAAAATATGAAGATAAGCATTATGATCATGCTTCAATTTAGAGCCATTAATGCTTTTTTAAGAGCTAACGAGGTGTTTAAGCATATTGACCAAATTTCAAACTTGGCCAGGATATTTGTAGGAAAAATAGTCTGACCTAGTTCAAGATTTAGTTATACATGTGGCCTCTAGAGTGGTAACAGGGATTTATTACATTTGACCTGGTAACCTAGGTTTTGGACGTACATTACCAACATGTGAAATCGTCTGAGATATTGTCTTAATAAACATATTCAGAAAGTTTCATTATGCATTAGTCATACATGTCGAGTAAAGAGGGGTTACAGGGTTTGAAAAAGTTTGACTCGGTGATCTACTTTTTGCACATTGTCTTCCTAAATTTTATCAAAGATTTAAGCTGTGACATAGTTTTTGGACACGTGCGATCCAGATTCAAAATCGGCCTTGATTTTGACAGATATGCATTTTAAGCAAGTTAATTAAGACGGAGTCATACATGTGGCCTCTAGAAAGCTTAATATACGATTGCTTTATTTGTAATTGCCATCTTAACTTGCTAGCTTCGACCAGATGTAATTCGGCCAAAATATCGTTTTAATAAACCTTATGACATAGTTTTATCAATATAAAGTCATTAATGAGTACTTAAGAGTTTTACCAAGGTTTGTATAAATAAATATATACATGTATATACATATTTATATTTATTTATATTTATACATACATTGTAACCTAGGTTTTGGATGGACATGGTACAGATTAGAACTCGGTCTATGCATTGTCAAGAAGAAGATTCACAACAAGATTGGATGGAAAATGTGTCCTCTAAAGTGGTAAGTTACGAGCTAAAACGATTAATTGATACAACCGAAATCTCATAATGCAAACTAAAATAATTCGTTTTACGTATTGGACGTACTTGTTTAAACAAAGAAATGCAAACGCTTTTGCCGGATTCTGAAGAATATTTATACGTTTAAAAATTGTGATTTAATCAACTGCTTAAATAATGTCTCAATGTTTATTTAAAAACATAAAAATCAATATAAATGATATCGCAAACCGGAGACTATTAGTATTATTAACGTTTTCTTACGGTTGCAGCATCCATTGAGTTCATTCAATTCTGTAGCCCAAATCATCTGTTTTAATTCGAATTACATGGTTTTATCACATTTAAAAAACATTATTTATAACCATATTCCCATTTGATAACATTTAGGTAACCAATATCACTATTGACACAATAAATGGCAAGATTTAAACCGCTTTTGACACATAGACAGGAATGGACTAAACCACTTTTGACACAATTAGACTAAACCGATAATGCCACAAATGCGAAATATCGACTAAACAACGTATGACACAGTTAATTGCATGGACTAAACAACCTTTAACATCGCGTTAAAGGTTGAATTTTGTCAAACTTGGTTAAATACATGCCATCCACCGCGAATGACATGGATCTGACCACGTTTGACACAATTAATAGCATAGACTAAACAACCCTTATCGCGATGATTGACGAGGATTGCACCATGGCATGATTATTACACAGTTAGACACATAATGGCATGGATTTAACTACTTGTACACATAGAATAACACGATCTTAATCGCCATTTACACAGAGAATCGCATTGAAGTTGTCGCCTTTGCCACTCATATGGCACGATTTCACACACTGTGAACACACGCAATGGCATTGACTTTATCACATTTGGCGCAATGAATGAGATTTATTGAACCACCTTTGGCAAAGGGCATGGGCTTTGTCGTCATTTTTCATTTATCGTCAATTAATTCTTTAATCATGGTCATTTGTAAGAGTAATTAAATGAAACAAATGTCCTTAAGAAATTGCTTTTATATTAGAATATGTGGTTTCAATAATGAATACTCTATAAGCCGAAACCTTAATTTGATATAATTTTCATATATCTTACGTTCACATAATTGTGTTTCTAATGCTTCTGTTTTGCATCGTTAATTTAACTAATCTGATGTTTTATAAATAATGGATTAGGCTGAGTACGTTCTAATAATAATATGTAACTGTTATACTTCACCTGTTTGAACAGTTATTTAAATTAAATGTTTCAACACAAAAATAAAGAAACTTAATATGCATTTGTTGTATTTAAGTATGTGTACCCCGTCATAAGTTAGCTATGACTTTCAAAAACAATTGAATAACGAGTCATAACGCCATTTAAAACAGATATGATAGAATTACTAACGGCCACCAGAAAAAAACTTTGCGAAACTGAAATTTCGCAAACTTAAGTACCATAGTTTTTAAAGAGTTGTCTCTGTTAAATAAAATATGCGTTACAGGCTTGTTTTTGATTAATTATATATTGTTTTGCATAACTATGCGTTCTTTGGTTCCAATATGAAATTAATACGCAAAATTGGTCTTCCAATTTTTATTTTTTGCATTTTCTTCTAATAGGATTGTTTCCGTATTCCAATAGGAAGTTTTTTTCCTATGGGATTTATTTTCCAAGTCACTTTATGAGATTTTCGAATAGGCAAACACGTGTGTTTATGATTAGTTATTCTATTTTCAGCGTTTGTGCTGATTTTCGTTCAATTTTCTATTTACAGAAAGTTTATTGGAAAAAATCCAATAGGATGACATTTCCACGGGAAAGGCTATTGTGAACAAAAAATATTTATGAAAGAAATAAAAATATTTGATAAAAACCATCTATAAATAATCACAAAGAAGCGTTTTATCTTAAACTATATAAAATATGACGTTCTTAAAGGACAAAAGTAAGTAAGTTTTAGAAATTTCGGCTTTGCACAGTTTTTCCGATAATCGTTAGTCTGTTAAATGACTAAATCAATACTTATAAAATATTGGCTTACCTTTGCATATAAAACCCGGTTCCCCAATAAGCGTTTCCCCAAACGGACGGAAGAAAGGGCAGTTTTCCGAGACTAGATCACAGAACTCAATACATGGCTTGACGGGTTTACCATTGTCATAAAATGGATGATATACTGAGCACAACCATTGTCTGTAGGCCATCTGAAAATAGACAAAATCATAGGCATGATTGGTTTGATTTCGACACCGCGTTATTTACTACGAACGATAAATGTATTGAGGATTTGTGGGCACCGTATGGGCACCGTGAACATTTACACGACCAACACCGGTTTGTACTTTACAAATAATGTAGGGAATAAGTGTATTTGGTCTTAGTCTTCTGGAAACAGGAAATTATAAGACGACAATTGCTCAGTTAAGATACTTAGCCTAACACGTGAACACGACATGGATCTTTGCAATGAATGAAAGTATTTACAAAAAAAGAAAAGTGCTATAAAAACTACTTGATTATTTCACGGAGATATCTTCTGCAAAATTTGTAAAATGTCCTACTTTAACCGTACACCAAAGCGTAGACTTTTCATCATAAAACACACTTGGACTAGTTGAAAATACTCCGAACGAATTATTCCTTATGACATTCATATATGAACTCTAAATATTTGACTAGAGTTTTGTGTCGGATTGTTTTTTTTTTCTATGAAGGTTTTATTGATGTTCAAACATGGAATTGAATACTCAGATGACCACAGATTCCTCTGAACATTCAAAACATATCATATTCTGTAATCAAGTAAACGTTTTTCCAATTATTTAAACGTCACTGTATACCAAACTAACCAGACGACCAAATTGGTTTGCTTTAAGCCGTTGATTATATTTGGGAAATACAATTTTTAACAAATGTTCCCGCAAAACAATCCTGTGAATTAGATTATTGATTTTCAAGCCACTGTACTTGCTTCTCACCATATAAAATACAAGCATCTTGTTCGGAAACATGCATGTTAACATTTCTCGAACAAGTGAACGCGAATTTATGCTGTAAGTGTTATGCATATATTTGTCCGTAACGTTAAGTTATGCTGCTTATCGGAGAAAGGGAAATAAAGAATATTGTATAGGAATTGAAACCTTAACCACCTCTAAACGATAGAACCTAAGTCAGCTAATCATACCACGGTTCCTATACCACGTGACTATTTTAGGACAGATCTTA
Organism: Dreissena polymorpha; assembly: GCF_020536995.1. NCBI lineage: Eukaryota > Metazoa > Mollusca > Bivalvia > Myida > Dreissenidae > Dreissena > Dreissena polymorpha. The sequence continues at coordinate 59,625,743 of NC_068361.1, forward strand.
AAACGTCACGTGGTATAGTCACCGTTCATATGTATAACCAATTTTAACAGACGTATGTTCATTGACAGAGTCAATTTGCTATTGTAAAATATAATTTACACCCGAACGAACACTACTTGCTTGTTGAATTATGTGGAATATAAATCATAATATTTAATGACAGGGCACATTTCTATTTTCAAACATGTCTAAGATGTCATAGAAAACAAATGTACCGACATCGTTTTTTAAAGATTTTACTTTGAATGTTACTCCAAGAGTGTTAACGAGCGTATTCTGTATCTGACATAGTGGCCATGTTATGATACCTCAAATGGCAGACCTGGCTTTTCTGCTTAGACTAAAGATAAGTAACATAGCAATATATTGATATCGGATGAGCGTAAACACAGAAATAGTAGGAATATGTTCATCACAAGCTTGTTTCCAAGTAAACATCGCGTTCACAGTTTGTTTACTGTACATTCACGAGTTCAGTAGCTTCGAGTATGTAACACTTCGTAAATATTCTCTACATGCGTAATACGTTTTAACAATTTTGGTTCATCATTTTGATTAATTAAAAAAAATTATACATAGAAAAAAAATAACGTTAAGTAAAACAAGATTCAATGTCTAAGTTACAAGAAATACAAGGCTCAAAGTCACACAAATGTCTCAATTTGCTGTATTGCTATTTCTCGATTAGACAGGTTTGTATACGCAGCTGTCATCATAGCTACTCAGAAACCAATTAATGGCTTCTCGACTTTCTCCGGGGATATTCCTGGTCAATACTTGCTATTTGCCGCTAATTTGGCTGGTCGCGAACTAAGGGGACACCTTAAAACGACATTGATATACACCAATAAAGCCGTCTTCTGAGAAAAAATGGGCTTACTGCATGTGCGTAAAGTGGTTGTCCTAGATTTACCTGTGCAATTCACACATGCTAATCAGGGACGACAATTTCCACTTTTATGGAATTTGTTGTTGTATATATATTTGTAAATAAAATTGAACTCAAGACCCTTTTCAGTAGGAAATAATACAATTTGATCGTTATTTTGATTATAACATATATAAACAAAATGAAATACATTGCTTATTGGCATTTCTAAAGTCGTAGTAAAATAGTGTTTTGCAACAGTGAACGTGTACCCATAGTTTATAGGTAATAAGATGTCTGACTTAAGCTATGATGATATTTCTATAGAAGTATATATTTAATATAGTTAATATAACCATGCAACCACAGATTTAAACACTTCTGCATTTTCAAAGATTTGGACTTAAAATGCATATGAAAGTTAGCAGCTTTTTAAGCAAATGCTCATATCTGTATTCTGTGTTTTCTTCAGCATTGTGCGTTAACCGCTGAATACAAGTCTAAGATGTGAAGGTTAACTTTTTAAGTTAAACTATACATACTCAAAGAATTGTTTGAATTTGTTTGAGTTAAATAAAATATGTTTCGAAATAAATGGGTTTAATATCATTGTAGTTCATCTAAAACATTATTATTGATGCGAAGTTATTTCAAGCATCATTTCAGAAAAATAACGTCTTCGTTTCGATAAGTCGAATAAACGAAAACAATTTTTAACATATTTGAGGTATAAATATAAGAAGATGTTGTATAATACGAAAACAAGGTAACGCAAAGGATGAATGTAAATTTCAATCTTACTTGCCTATTTATAATCAGAAGTAAACTGATTTACTGTAGAGAGTGTTAAACCAGAAGCATTGTTTGCTTTTCTTCTACTATGCCTTTCGCGTCTTTATGCAACATTTTGAAAATTATTAATGTCTCTACGAAGCATGTACAAGATAGCAATATTGCTACGTCATTTGTATCACAGCGTTAATCATACAAACATCATAACTCAAATTACGTGCTCTATAAATTGATTTGTTTACTTTTTTCGAACAGTATAACAAGTAAAAACCCGTTTCACATTGCTGTAAACATATATCTCCCTAATGCTTTGGCGAGTGCTTTTTTGTAAATTTCTTTGTTATGATAATTTACCTGAATACATGACCTTCAAATAAAATTTCTTTACCTAAGTGTTAATGTACAGTCATACCATAAATGTGGATATAGTTCGCTTTCGTCGCTAACGTCTCATTCGAATACGATACATTACAGACAGTAATCAGAGAGACATTGCTGTCGGCGTTTACCTATTTAGGTTTCCGCTGAGCCTGCTGATGGAACTAGCCTTTTATAACAATACCTTACACATAGACATTATAGTTGAGATACTTATAATGGATAAGGCAAACTTTGAGATAACGCATGTAACAGACTATTGTAATGGCTTTACTGCATACACGCACGAACGCCCACTTGTTTACCATAAATAGTTTACAATTACTGTGACACGTATGCCGCAAGAACGCCCTCGTCATTTGCTGACATAAATACATGACATCAGTCCCATAAATTTTTAACAAACAAGGGCTGTTTGTAAAACATGCATGCCCCCCATATGGGCTCTCCGTTGTAGTGACCATTTTACTGTTACGGTCACCGTGAACTTGACCTTTGACCTTGTGACCTCAAAATCAATAGGAGTCATCTGCGAGTCATTATCAATCTACATATGAAGTTTCATGATCCTAGGCATATGCGTTCTTGAGTTATCATCCGAAAATCATTTTACTATTTCAGACCTTTGACCTTGACCTTTGACCTAGTGAGCTGAAAATCAATAGGAGTCATCTGCAAGTCATGATCAATGTACCTATGAAGTTTCATGATCCTAGGCCCAAGCGTTCTTGAGTTATCGTCTGACAACCACCTGGTGGACGGACCTACCGACCGACCTACCGACCGACCGACAGACCGACATGAGCAAAGCAATATACCCCCTGTTCTTCGAAGGGGGCATAAAAACACGATAAAAAGCAGTATCAATTATACACAGAGCCAAGAAGGCCGTTCCACGTTCATTTGAGTTTAAGGAAGACACATTCTTAATGAGTTGACTTTGTAAATTAAAATATAGACTTGAACCATATTCAAAAATGTCCTTGATATTTTCAAGACAACCTGACCCTGATTTATTAAAATTGACCAATACATGTGGCTTCTAGAGTTGTTCAATTGATTAAATAAGATTTGACATGATGAGCTTGCTTCGAATGCATATGACCGGGATTCACACTTGATCTGAAGCCCTGTTTAAGCGCATTTGATCCAGATGTAAAATTTGCATAAATATTGTGAAGATAAAGATTACGATCAAGTTTAATGAAATTGAATATAATTGAGTGATATTAACGACCTTAGTTTTGATTTAGAAGCCTTGTTTATGAGTGTACGTGAAATAATTCGAACTAAATATCGTTTAGTGAAACGTTATATATAGACAGTATACACAATTTCAACGGATATTTAATATTTAAATGTTGTAAGGTGCTTATTGAAAGCAAAATACAAACATAAATAAACCAATATTCAAAGCGTCCAAAAATGACACATGAAGCTACCAAATCATCGTGTATATATTTTACTTCAAACATTAATCTTAAAATTTATATATTATATTCTAACAAGCCATTTGCAGAACTACATGAAGCCAAAACACAAACTAAGCGATTTTGACTACTCGTGAACGACGCAAAGAATTTGATGTTGTATTGTAAAATAAAGTTCTTATTTAAATCAAACAACTGTTTAATATCACACAATTGGGAAAACGTGACTTAATACATGTGCGCATATAATCGTCTAAGATTATCATATGCAATCCACACAGGCTAGTCAAAGGTGACAATTATCCTATGCAATCCACACAGGCTAGTCAAAGGTGACAATTATCCTATGCAATCCACACAGGCTAGTCAAAGGTGACAATTATCCTATGCAATCCACACAGGCTAGTCAAAGGTGACAATTATCCTATGCAATCCACACAGGCTAGTCAAAGGTGACAATTATCCTATGCAATCCACACAGGCTAGTCAAAGGTGACAATTATCCTATGCAATCCACACAGGCTAGTCAAAGGTGACAATTATCGCCCAAACTGGATTATCTTTGCACACAAACAGAGACTTCCTCTCAACGAAATCTCTTAAAAATACAATAAAATACTGTTGTACTACAGAAAATAATTAATATCTCTTTGGTGCCTTGTGTACGACATGAAATTGTAGATAATCTACTGAGATATTTTCAATCTCTAAACAAGAGAAACAAAATGCGCCGTAAAACAATTTAGTATTTAAACGAGCAAACTAATTGTATCTTCCAGGATAATTATGACATAGCCTTTGTGGCACCATATAATAAGAATTTCATTTGCTACAATAACCGCACATCATGTCTTGTTTGATTGACAGTGTAAGATCCATACCAAACAGGATAACACAATTACATTTTCTCTCCCATAAAACAAGGAAATAAATTAGGAGTATCGTCTATTGGACAAGGGAATAAACGACGAATGTCATGCTGGTATCTACGGAGGCAATAACTCATTGCGAAAGATTCACCATGGGTGAAAGAAAACCGACGATGTGATAATTAGTTTAAAATCGTGAATAAACTAATGTAATTATTTGTGTTTAAACGAACATAAATGTATTGTCAAACACATGTGTTGTGGGTTATCTTACATTACCTGTACCACACGATTTACCAAAACTAACATGTATCATGGTTATGTTTCTGGTAGAGTTTCGTTATTAGTTTATGTCATTAAACAAAAATGCGCATATTTAACACTATCCAAAAACGCTATGATATATCATTACGCAGTAATCAAATTATCTAGAAATGAACTATAGATACCTCGTGCTTTATAAAGTTTTTATAGTAAGTCATAACGCTACTAAATGTAAAGTCGATAATATAAGTGCTGTAGTCATTACAACCAGAAAAACAGTAAAAAAATGTCAGGAAATATAAATATTATTTTTATTAAACACTTCTTAAATACTGAAGTATGTGGAGACGCGGCTCAAACATGCAAATAATTTGAAACCGTAGTTTTATAACTTAAGGCTACACCAAGAACGTTTTAATAAATGTGCTGTTTAAACAAAAAAGAATAACTCTGTAAATTCGTTCTTGTTATTAATATTATTTAAATGTTACTGTACATATGGATTTACGTTTGGTCCTACATAATTCAAGGTTGGAAAAAATCCGTTGATAGTATTCAAGTTGCATGATTTGAAACATCTTCTAACATGTGCATGTGCTTTTAGTATTAACGAAATATTAAAGTATACCATTACTTACATAGTATATTAAAATTTTGATTTAAATGCAATGTCTTCAAGAGTTATATCCATTATTATGATTAGTGTTTATCGAGAAGAAACAAAACTTGCAAGCATCCAATTACATTGAATCTGTTCAATTTTAACAAGGTTTACATTTCCATAGCAACAGCGTTTCTACGAGACTAAAGCAAACGGCATCCACTCATGTAGGCGCATTGGTGGTTTGGAAATTTGTCAATCTCCACCGGGATTCATCTATAATTGAGTTTTAGCCTCTATGTCACGTGACGGAGTATTTTATATTCCGTTCAAGTCCGTTTCTCGTAGATTATGACATGAAAATCAATACGCATTCTGACATCTAGTCAATTTTTCTTTAGTGGTTGGTTTAACATGAGGACAATTTCGATATTTGGTTGGTATAACTCATTTATGTTTATAAACAAGTTGACTTGCAGGAACCAAGAACAATATCGCGCGAAGGGCAATCGACAAGTGATCTTTGATTGATTTATATAATATTGACAGTATAATATTACGCCATACCTATACATTAGTTCTATGATGTCTCAAATTGCATATGGAAATCTAAAGTATATTGCGTATATTACACTGAACATACGATGACGTGCTGCTAGTATCATATTGCAATAAGTGCTAAATAATATATTCTATACATAAATATGTTTTCACTATTTAGATTATGTGAACCTATTTTAAATGTGAGCATACGAGTCTCCCGTTTTACGTTAATTCAATTAGTGCCATACCAAAAAAGCAGAACGATACATACAAAAAGACACATATGAAAACCAAAGAGTGTAATCAAGAAATTGCATTATGGACATTCATATATCGAATTATCTTTCATCAGATAATTTGAAATATATAATACGAAAGCAATGGAATGGGTTTATAGAATATTTCTTTTTAATCACCGCAAATGCACATACATCCTTAACACGTGTATACGCCTGAATCCAAAAAGTTTTGCATTGCTAAATGTACGGCATCCGTACTGGTATTTCAATAACAAATGTTTGACAATTCGTTGTAATAACAGTCTTTATGACAGACTCTACTCGTCATTGTATGTTGACATATATGTTGCGCCTCAACGTCACAATTGGTCCAGATGTTTCTGTATCACATAAACCCATTTACGCGTAGTAGACTCTCCCATCCTTGTACATTGGATCAATTTATTTTCAAAATTAGGGATGTCAAGTATATTTATTTCTGAATTTAGAATATTTCTTACAAAAATTCCTTCAAGCAAACAGCACAGACACTGATGAGACGCCGCATCATGTGGCGTCTCATCTGTGTCTACGCCGTTTGCCAAGGCCTTTTTATCTAGACGCTAGGCATAAATGGGTTAAGTGTAAATTAAATTTAACCTCACAACATCACAATTAACAATCCAGCTGCAATGACAACTGACATACATATTATACACGTCATACAATGATCAAAATAATGAGTCTGTCATGAATACTTACTTCACATTATGTTTACGGTACACGATAGCAAAGCTGCTAGACGTCTTGATCAATTATAATCATTATAAAGTAATAAACCATTAAGATGTTAAATTATGTGAATTGTTCTCTTATTCTTGTAGTTGCTGTATTTTCAAATTAAACAGTACACTTATAATAGCTACTTTTCAATAAAGAGGTAACAAAATCTCGATCTTACGCTTTAACCTTACGCTTGTATCTTCTGCTTTAACCTTGTGAAATGACCTTTTACTATAACCATATGCTTTGATCTTCTGTTTAATCTTACGCTTGGATTTTCTGCTTTAACGTTACGCTTGGATCTTCTGCTTTAACGTTACGCTTGGATCTTCTGCTTTAACGTTACGCTTTAATCTTCTTTTTAATCTTATGCTTTGATCTTCTGTTCAATCTTCTGCTTTGATCTTCTGTTTAATCTTATACTTTGATCTTCTGCTTCAACTTTATGCTTTGATCTTCTGCTTTAATCTTATACTTTGATCTTCTGCTTTAATCTTATGCTTTGAAACTCTGCTTTAATCTTATGCTTCGATATTCTGCTTTAACCTCATGATTTGGTCTACTGTCGAGGTTAAAATTTATTTTATAATTTTGCTGAGATCATAATACAATAAGTACTCTTTGAAAAGAACAAACTAACATTGTACTTTATATCTTTTAAGTAAACATTCAAACACGGAAACCCGTTTTAATGCTAATGAATATATACCTGGGTTGTTTTGAAAGAACATAAATTACAGACAGTCTACTAAGAGATCTCAATAAACAGACTGGTCTGAAAACAAATTACAAAGCAAAACAATTTAATATTTTATCGAGCAAACACAATGATGTCTTCCCGTATCACGACGTATCCACCTTCATGGCGCCATGTTATAAGCGTTTGATAGATACAATAACCGCACAGATGCTTTGTTTGATTGACAATATTAGAACCAGAGGGAAAGAAATATCCAACTGCTCGTCTTCCATGTAATAAAACAACAAAAGACATTTAAAGCATGGTCAATAGAACCAGGAAATAAGGGACACATTTAATGATTTACTCATGTAATTCCTATGTATGAACGAAACAAAATGACTACGTCTAAACCCAATCTCGTATATTTCCATTCAAGACGTCTATTCCAACAACACAACATTTCATTTGTGCTTAACCGTAAACATATGTAAGGTAACCAGTATACAACACAATAAACAATAAGCATTATTAATAGCGGCGGCGGCAGAATATATGGGTAAAAGTTCAAATGAAAGTAAATAAAGTTGTTTGCATGGAATGTTTTATTCGGTTGTACTTAATTGATTAAAAGATTGTGTGTCGAATGCGCTTAATATCAAATAGTGGTTCTAACTAAATATACTCCGGGGGATTCACCAACAATCGCGTTCCCAGTAAGTCTATTGTCATATTAAAATCATTATCGTATAGAATAAATGTGGATCGGGGCTTTACAAAATGGGGATCGGGGCTTTACAAAAGGAAGAAAACACACACATTGTAAAGCAACTCATCTATCAAATTGCAAAGGACCATGTTTCATAATGAAACAATAAATTCAACCAATATCAAAGTTTCAAATTTCATTAAAAACATTATAAGCTTACCGTTATAATGTAAACAATGAAGTTAGATTTTCGTGTGCATTAATGCAAACTTAGTAATCATATTAAAATAATCCAACTAGACATAACATAAGCATTGTTATTAAGACAATTTGGATATATACGTTTGTATGCGGTTAACATACATGCTAACTCGATAAATCATCAGTACATTTTTTTGTTTTCAAATAATAAATCATAGCAAATTCTAACAGTCCTATGGATCACTTAACCTTACATTACCCTGGTAACGGAAATAGCTTGCGAACAAACAAAAACCGTTGTTGTGATACTGAAACTGGTGAATTAATAGCGATCCTGAATATATAGTGCATATATCGGTGTACAACAAATGCATATTTCTTTTTATTAAAATATATTTTTTGCACAATGAATATAAAGTGAAAACATATTTGAGTGTTATTAAAATGCCAATAGTAGAATGCCAATAGTAATTCGGTTTATTTTTATATTTAACAAATGCACATTAAAATGTAAAGAAGTACTTCTAGAAACAGTATAAGGGGAGACAATCTAGTCCGCTAGTCTTTTATTAAAGGCAAATGACCATTTGTCTTCTCAATACATGACGATAAGAAAATACGTCATAAAATATAGCATGGTGATTAAAGGTGTGGAAACCGGCTTAGAACGATCAATGCTAAGCATATGGCAAAGCATCTGGCGTTGAAATCGGTTGACGGGATCTTAGACCTCACACTTATCCAATAAATAATCACGAGACGATAGTAAATACATATAATACTTATAGCATTGTAATTCAAATTAAACAGCAATAAAATGGAATACTACATTGATTTAATTACTTCGTTATTACTTAGTCTTTAGAAACACCAGAACAACATAATAACATATTTAAAGTCACGATGACATAATATAAGCACAAATAAAAGCTAAATCCTTTCGTGCTTCGAATTGAGCATCATATAGAAAACATTCCAGACCATCAGTATATATTATCTTGAGTTGTTTCATTCCTATTATCTGTCTTTGAAGCGTCGTGTATTACTAATTCGAATAGTTATTCTACAAACATAACTTAAGAGTATACAATTAGATTGAATTTGTTTAATTTTTAATGAGGTTTGAATTTCAAATAAAACACGAGTCCCTTCCAGACAAAGGCACGAGATAGACGGGTTAGAAGCAGACAAAATTCTTGCCAATAATAAGACGCATTGGTGGGAGGGACTATATTACTATAAATATACACATTTCACAAATTGAATGGCATCGAGATGTTTAAGTAAATAGTTTGCACACCGTCATCGCATTATTTAAAAAAGTTATATCTACATATATAGTACAAAAGCGTACAAAAGCGTACACAAGCGTACAAAAGCGTGCAAAAGCAAAGATTAAATCGCATAACCATGTTAATTCTTTTGAAATCGTCGTTCTTGTACATAAATCCACGTTGGAAATAAACTGTGCAATCCAATCAGATTCGCTGTTTATAGGTACCATATACTTACTGGCATGCCCATTAAATATTGAACCAAACGAGGGCCATAACCGTCAATAAACTGATCTTCTTGCCATAATCGTCTTCTAATTGCTTTAGTTTCCTAATATTGTGTTAACATACGTGCAAAACGTTGTTATCCAATTTTGAAGGACATCAGTGATCTTTCATCGTCTTTTGATCTCCTTGCCTGAATCGTCTTCTAATTGCTTTAGTTTCCTGTTATTGTGTCAACATATGTACAAGACGTCGTTTTCCAATTTTAAAGAACATCTCTGAGCTTAGACCTTCTTTATCGTTATTAGAAAGGAGTGCCATCTTCACGACTGTGGTCTTGTTAACGACTTTAATGAGCCTCTAAGAGTAGCACGTGGGGGTCATATTTTTTCGCATTACATCCATTCAAATAAGACTTGATAACAGTAACGTAGGTGAATGTTGGTATCAGCTAACTTCCGTGTTTGGCACTCAATACGTATATTTGACGTTTTCTTCCGCAAAGACGGTTACATGGGTGAGTAAAAAAACGGCATTGAAATGTTATATAGGTCCAAGTTGAATTGTCATAGCCATCATGATCAATGCCGAGGAATGTTGTTAAATAACAGCGCGTGCTTAAAACATGCATGATTTATCCTAAACAATTGAGAGATTGAACTGGATTATTAAGGATGATCATAGAATCTAGGTCGTTCACCTGAGACTTGGGTAATGTGAACTATTCAGAACAGCTGTTTTAAGTTTCTTTCTCCATTTAAAAACTTGGCTAAATTATAATTCGAAAGAATGTTCTATGTTAAGTTATTGGCACTTAGACAACAATGTGACTCGCCATCTGATCACAATGTTTCTTTATTGCCATCAAGCACGAATCAGTGGTTTATGTATTAACCAATTTTGATTGAAGTAATTCAATAGGATAATAATAACTCAATGCTTTCAGACCCCTTTATAGAGAATAAATGGTTGTTGACGTTTGATATAATATGATATCAGACGTGTCTGCTATTGCATATGAACAGGCCAGGCTTGTCGAGCCTTTTGACAGGCAATGCATACGAGTCTTCTATAACATGATATCAAAACCAACAATTTATTCTTTTTATTATTTGCCACTTGGTTTTTCACAAAATGTAAACAAGAGGGCCATGATTGCCCTGAATCGCTCAACTGACTAACCAAATACAATCCCAACCCAGTTTTTATCAAGATAAACATTCTGACCAAATTTCATAAAGATTGGATGAAAACTGTGACCTCTATTGTCAACACAAGGTTTTTCTAATATTTGACCTATTGACCTAGTTTTTGACCTCAGGTGACCCAAATACAATTCCAACACATATTTCATCAAGATAAACATTTTGATCAAATTTAATAAAGATTGGATGAAAACTGTGACCTCTATTGTCTACACAAGGTTTTTTCTATTATTTGACCTAGTGACCTAGTAATTGACCCCAGATGACCAATAGTATAATATCACATAAAACATATGAAATCGTGCACTAGTGGCATACTAAAAACAGTCCCGTTGCAGCAGCTTCGTTCAAACCACAAACCTATGGCCAACTGTTACTTCAGATTTCAATGTTATCTTAAATTAGATTCGGTTGTATATACTTAACATGAGTCTGATGATTTCAATATGAGTTGAAATGATAATTACCTGCACAATTTCAAATTGTATTCATCTCCATACACAGAGTCAATTTGACATGAAGTGTATGATGAAAGGATAATTTCAGTTAACACAATTTAAAAAGCCACCCTTTGGAAATGTGATCCATCTCCTGTAATTAATAGTAAATCCTTGGGTTAAAGGGATTAGTTTTGAAATTTCATTTTGTTAATCTCTTTCAGATTGGTTTTCCTGCATATACTATAGAAAGATCGGTTTGAACACTTTTGGAGAGAGTCAACAAAGGACCATTCCTAGGGATTTTATCAAATTTGCTTTATAGCTCTGCAGAAGTCGTTATAAGAGAAAAAGTAACGCAGACACGATGGTACTGGCGGACGCCTGTTATCCCATTATCCTTACAGACCCATATTTCTAGCATGTGCTTAGGTAAATAAACAATAACAAAACAAATCACTTCACATACAAATCCTGTTCGTGTACTCGAAAGAAAGAACACTGCCAGTCTTTTGTTTGGTTCACATACTAAATAGGCCTTTTGAAAACTCTCTGGTTAGGCGAAGCACACATGTCACCCTTTAAAACTGCCTTTTGAATACAGCTTTGGCTATATTAAAAGGCCCATTTTCGAGCTATCAGATACTTTAGCAGAAGAAAAAAATCGTTCATATATACTTCTATAGTCGGTAATTACGTCGTTAATTCTATTTCAAGCATCACACTAACACCTGATGCCTTGAACCATTTGTTAGACACGGTAATATATTTCTGGATATGGATTGCTTACAGTGCGTTATATATTGACATATAGTTTATTTTAACTAAAGGTTTGCATTCATGTTTACGGTGATATCTTGAAGAGGAATACATAAACAATGATAACGTGAAGGGTCGCCGACTTTTTCGGATGGTTCAATGTCTAACCTCTTTTATGGCTAAACCGGTTTAACGCATGCCGAACACCACACTTAGTTAAAACGTAATCATAAATGAGCATCGCTCTGGGAAACCCGGGCTTAATTCACATGCTTTAAGTGTCGTTCCAGAAGCCAATGATTTCTCCATAGGCTTATAAGGGAAGACACGTACAACCTAGACTAACTTGTCATTAAAAAGACACTTATTTTGAACGATAAAATCAATTAAATAAGAAAGTGTATTCACGTACATGCTATAAGCACAGTTTTTTCCAGAATGATGTTCAAATATTGACAAAGAGAAACTTCAGCTGCAACCGCAGTAGAGAATCTTATAATATCACGTGGCTCTTTATTTATGGCATCAACCAATGCCCAAACAGTATCAACAACACCTTTTAGAGATATGACATTGCACATTGACATTGCACACATATATAATGTCATATATACATACTCATACCATTCTTGCATTTACATAACAAGAGCACCGCCTTGCGGGTGCAGACCGCTCATCTATTTTCTTTTTAAAGGTGAAGGGACTCTCATTTTCAATCACAAAGGAGGGAGGGGTGGAGTGAAGAGGGGTGTATAGTGTGGGGGTGTGGACATATTACATTATTTTCCAAAAATGCGAAAAAAATATATAGAATTCGGGGAGGAGGGGGGTACGATGGTTGGACGGTATTTCAAATATAAAATAATAAAAATAAATATTTGTGTTTTTTAGCCGTTTTAAAAAAAAATAAAAAATAAAATTGGGGGGGGGGGGGGTGGGGGGGTATAGTGTGAGGGTGTGGTGGTCATTTGTGAGATGATCTTAAAAAAAATTTGGGGGGAATTCGGGTGGGGGGAGGGGGGGATGGGGGGATTCTTGGGTGCGATGGTTGGACGGTATTTCAAACATAAAATAATAAAAAGAAATATTTGGGTTTTTTAACCGTTTAAAAAAAATTGGGGGGGTGGGGTGGGGGTATAGTGTGAGGGTGTGGTGGTCATTTGTGAGATTATAAAAAATAATTAGGGGGGATTCGAGGGGGGGGGGGGAATTCGGGGGAGGGGTGGAGGGGGCAGGGCATGGGGGATGGTTTTGGTGGAGTCTATTGTGGTATGTCAGGTAAGAGTAGTTTTTTCAAAGTATCAATCAAATCTAATCATAAATAAAGAAGTTATGGCAATTTTAGCAAAATTTAATAATTTGACCTCGAGAGTCAAGGTCATTCAAAGGTCAAGGTAAAATTCAACATGCCAGGTACAGTTACCTCATGATAGCATGAAAGTATTTGAAGTTTGAAAGCAATAGCCTTGATACTTCAGAAGTAAAGTGGATCGAAACCCAAAATTAACTATATATTTAAAGTTACTAAGTAAAAAAAGGGCCACAATTCCGTAAAAATGACAACCAGAGTTTTGCAACTTGGCCTTTTACTGTACCCTTATGATAGTTTGCGAGTGTTCCAAGTATGAAAGCAATATCTTTGATACTTTAGGGGTAAAGTGGACTAAACACAAAACTTAACCAAATTTTAAATTTTCTAAGTATAAAGGGCCCATAATTCCGTCCAAATGCCAGTTAGAGTTACATAACTTTGCCTGCACAGTCCCCTTATGATAGTTAATAAGTGTTGCAAGTATGAAAGCAATAGCTTTGATACTGTAGGAATAAAGTGGACCTAAACACAAAACTTTAACAAATTTTCAATTTTCCAAGTATAAAAAGGGCACATAATTCTGTCAAAATGCCAGTCAGAGTTACATTACTTTGCCTGCACAGTCCCCTTATGATAGTTAGTAAGTGTTGCAAGTATGAAAGCAATAGCTTTGATACTTAAGGAATAAAATGGACCTAAACATAAAACTCAACCAAAATTTTCAATTTTCTAAGTATAAAAAGAGCACATAATTTTGTCAAAATGCACGCCAGAGTTATCTAACTTTGCCTGCCCAGTCCCCTCATGATAGAAAGTAAGTGAACCAAGTTTGAATGCAACAGCATTGATACTTTCTGAGAAAAGTGGACCTAAACGCAAAACTTAACCAAAATTTTCAATTTTCTAAGTATAAAAAGGGCACATATTTCTGTCAAAATGAACGCCAGAGTTATCTAACTTTGCATGCCCAGTCCTCTCATGATAGTTAGTAAGTGTACCAAGTTTGAATGCAATAGCAATGATACTTTCTGAGAAAAGTGGACCTAAACGCAAAACCTAACCGGACGCCAACGCCGACGCCGACGCCGACGCCGACGCCAAGGTGATGACAATAGCTCATAATTTTTTTTCAAAAAATAGATGAGCTAAAAAAGAGTGTAAATTATTAAGGGAATATTGTAAAAATATATGTATACTCGACTGGTACAACAATGTGTTTATCTCATTCAAGTATGACATCGAATCATGTCATTTGCTCCGCACATGGTGAATGAAATATATTTCAATACTGTTTTCTTTTAGTTTTAAATTAATGACTGTTAGAAACATTATTAATACGAAACTGTTATTTCAGACTAAATTTATAACGACAAAAATATTCTTAGTATTTTACCGACTCATTTGTGCTCACCGCAAAGTGTGTTTGTTTTTTCTATAATTTTTAACAATTCCTCACAGAATATTGGGGGTTTCCTACATCATAATAAGCTATAAGCTTTATTACACAAAACATATTGTCTTGCAGTTTTTCACCTACACAATGAAATCTGTACACAAATCTTATTTTTAAGGTATTTAAATGTCAATACTAGTCATAACTGTCGAATGTATAAAAAGTACGGAATATTATCCGCTTAAACTGACAAGTCAGATGACGATACTTTGACACTTTTGTGTTGTTGTTTTTGAAATATGAATATCGACAGCTCTTAAAATATGTATGTGAATATATCATAAAAATATTGTCTTGAGAAATATTTGTGTATGATCATTTTTTGTCATTTTTATATTAACAATGATGAGTTTATATGAATGCAATTTCTCACTGTACCCACTTTTATTCACAGAAGAAAAGCAAAAATAAATCATAAACAAACCAAGTCATCAGGAACATCACGACTGCCATCCCCTGCGTGTATGTTTATATTGAAACACCTGTCGCATAGCACACATTTGGCACACGATATTTCTGCTAGTTCGAAAAGAAAAGACATTGAAGTACAAGTTGTTTAATAAAATATTGTGTCATGTAATAGATAACATGGACATTAGACAATATAACAGATAACACGCTCGATACATTAATTAACGTTATTGCATTATCGTTGAGTTGACAACTTACTAGGTACTTATTATGTAGTATAAAGACGTGAACTTCATTTAAAAATAAACTTTCGTTAAACAACAACGCTACATGAACATTAAAGACTTGATTCTTACACAAACTAGCTACAACCTCTGACCAAGTTTGGTGAAGCTCTGATGGAAACTACTTGAATTAGAGAGCGGACACCATGCTCAATGTTTAAAACGCACTAAGTGACCCCGTGACGTCATTTTTGACCCGGCATGACCCATATTCGAACTTGACCTAGACATTTGTATAACCTTTGTTTCCTTTAATAACTAATTGTAACCTCTTTGCACTCGTCAAAAAGATTGCATGACGGAATCATGCGAACAAATCCAAGTGTTTAACGACCTCGATAATGACAGCGACTAATGACAGGTATTCGTGAAAGCCAAAGACATTTCGTATACAGTGAATCGCGGCCTCTAAATACTCAGTCTCCACGGGGATATTTTCTATCGGAAAAGTACTAGTACTGATGTTGTTACATAAAAGCACACACTTGTGTTTGTGCAATAACATCAACACGACACGCTATAAAATGAACAGAAATAAATATGAATCACAGGACTTTCCACCATCACTTCCACAATCATAATCCATGCCGACACTCAACACATATCACAATCATTATTTTCAACAAAGATGACAAAGACGTTATCAGGACCACAATCAATATCGTGATTATTATCATCTGTGTTAACATTACTATTTCACCTTAATCAATATAAAAAATTTCTATAATTTGCATGTTACTAATATATGGTTGACTTACTGAAGTAAACTAACAAAACCATTTAAAATCCGTTAGATATTACCATTAATACAATTTATAAATAGACAAGAGTAAACCAGAAAGGCAAACGCCGTCTTTAGTCGTAAGAGATAGCAATTTTGTTGACTGGTCTACCCTTAAACTAGACAGTCTAGTCAAACGTGATGAGGCCAAACGAGTAATTTCTGTCACAGCCATAATAAATAAGTCTTGAATTCCTCAGATTAGCCTTGTCGAGATTTCCATCAAGAATACTTCAATGCATTATACACATAGCAAAAAGCTATTTGTCATGAAGTAATTAATAAGCTTTTTCTAAATGACATACTCTTATGTGCACGAGAATATCTAGCTATGTCTAAGTTTACCTATCACAAGCCATGATGTGTCTATTCTATTTTTTTATTAAAAAACACGCGTACAACACATAAATTATGCTCATTAAATAGTATGTGGATTATACAAGGTATTTCTCAATATGAAAATATAAATTGATTGAAACAAAGTTGCAAAAGATTGCAAGAATCCGTCAGGTTTATGTACTTGTACATCTTACGGATATACGTTTTTTTACAATTTGTTAAATGTTATTTAACCATGTGTGTCTCAACAGTATTATAATTCTTACTTCAACTTAAAATAAGTGAAACACACTCTGCAATATTAAGTAAATTCTAGAAACGGTTATGTGTGTAGAAATTAAAGCATATTGCTATGTGTTTAACTAACTTAAATCCCTATTCCTTATATCCTTAAATCCTAATTTTATGAGACACAGTCATGCTTCACTTCTTCACAATTTTTTTAACTGTTAAAGTAAAATTCGAACTAACTATGCATTTCGTTTTCAATCTTATTTAAATTAAATCGCCTCATCCTTTCTAAATTAGCTTCTCATCAATGTAAACAAAGATCTGCTTACGAGTGACAACTTGAAAAAGATTGTTCGGTAACAATTCAAATGGCAAAATCATGTTCGAACACTCAATCTCCTTGATATCTTGACGGAAAACCGCATCACTAATTATTTCAAATACACTTTATATCCGGCAAGACATTGCAAGACAATTTAAGATAATATTTTCCGTTGCGTTACCATGGGAATGGTACTTTGTTCCATTAAATCCCACAATACATCGCGTTTCAGAGGCAGAGAAAGAAAATACGCTTAACAATACGAATAAATTATGATTTCGCCAGATCAGGATTAACGTATTTGCATGCCAAAAAACTACAAATTCTAATGCTATGAAAGCATTCACAGAGAAATCTTAATTGGCATGAATTTATTATCACAAACAGAAACACATGTGCAAAAGACTGTGTGGACACATTAAACAGAAAATTCATTAAATTATACATACATAGTTAAGCATGATATACCTCTTAGTCCCCGTAAATCAATAAAAAGTTTAAGGACATAATAAGAAAGTGTTTTATGTTTAATGGTGTGCTCAACATAAATTTTAGTTTGCCTCACGAATACAACAGAGGAAAAAGTTAATCAAGACTATTCAAATAATGTTCACGAAAAATATTAAATATTTACTAGTAAAATATTTATATAAATACAAATAAGCATCATTTAAAATATGAATATGCATAACAATAAGCTGCATTCGTCTTATTGAACATACTCTGTCCAGGCAGACAGACAGGTCATATAATTTATTGTTATTTTGCTCGTCTTTGGAAAAGACCCCGGTAACAGCATTATAGTGATTGACAATCCGTATGGTCCGCCAACCAATACCGTGTATATAAATATCCATAACGTCTTCCGTTCCCCGAGAATGTCTGGTAAATACAATACAGTTTTTGATTATTGACTCAAGAATTAGGGTTTCTTGTTCAAACGCTGGTTTTTCCTGTTACTATGCATCGTCTCCCATCGGCAGGCAGGGCGTCATTCGATGACAAACTATAATGAATGACTAGAATTTCGGTCGTTGAAGGCACATCATATTGATTTGTAGGTTTTGTTTAATGAATTTTTTTTAAGTGTTTTGGCAATTTTCCTAAGACCTTTGCTGAATTCGAGAACGAACATGGCTTTTTTGATATTGTGTTGGCTCCGTTTTTGTTAACAAAGGTATGACTTATTTGTTTTAAAAATGTTTCAAAGTAGATGTTAAAATGTTGTCTAGATTATTTCAATGTGCTGTATTTATAGAATATGCAGTCGTTATTTGTGTTTATTGTGTTTTCGTGTTACAAATAGATTACAATGAATAGTTCCTATTAGTCCCATAAAGTATGGCTAAGGTCCAATAACTAGATGTGTGGTGAATATATTTAAGGAAGTAAAGAACGTGCTGCATTGACTATGGGTGATTCGTGATGCTACAGGTAATGAAACACGTCTTGTTCAACTTAACATTTCTTCCGTTTTGCTGTGAAAGGAGTTGACAAACATAACAACAGCAATATTACAATATATTTTTTAAAAATACATTAAACACGCATGCGACATGTTTAGTGGTGTATTTCACTTTAATAGATACTTCAATAAACGAAATCAACCTGTTTACTGATGAATTAAGAGAAACATTAGTGTTAACGTGCCATGAAACTGAATAGAATGCCTCTACAAAGTATGCCTTTTATAAGAATTAATCGTTATCATTATAGATGTCTCGACACTATGTGTTTATGTATACCAATTTTAGCATACATACCACTAACAAGAATGTCATACAAACAAACATCGAAAATTGACTGAGATAGCTCTGATATTGTGTATTATTAGATATAAGTTCTCAATTTAATTTCTTAACGTATGACTTATCGTGAAAACAATATTTTAGCTGAGAATGATAACTTATTATTAACTAATGTCGTTAGCGAGGGATATGGGTAAGGTAAGAATCAGTGTGCATGCCTGAATGGCATTTAATTCTAAAAGTACACCAACGGACATTGATACCTTTATAAAAAATCTTAATCTTCAATATATTTAAAACAAAATGTTACACATTTATGCCGAATTAAAACAAATCAAAGGAATATTGACTGCTCCAATGACCGGTCAGATAACACAATTTCGAGACGATGTTTTTTTTATATTTGAAATATGAATATCAGCAGCAATAAAATAATTGTTAGAGGTCGGTGTATTGTCATGAGCATTCTGTATATGTATCTAATCTTATGCTTATCTTCTGTCACTATTATGTATAGTAATTAGTTTGCATGAATAACTTGTTTAACTATCACAACGTTATGGATGAAAAATTCTTTAGAAATACATTAATTCACGACCATCATCCCTGCTTGCAAGTCAAATATGAATCATTTCATGCATTCAGTTTCCTTTTTGCTGTACCTGACTTGACTGCTGGTTCAGATCACGAGATCGTTTTACAGCCGAAGGTGTAAAATAATGATGTATTGAGTAATGTGATTGATGTTGATGACATAGAAAATGAAACATTGTCAAGAAAATCACTCGATAGTTTTAAAATAATGATGTATTGAGTAATGTGATTGATGTTGATGACATAGAAAATAAAACATTGTCAAGAAAATCACTCGATAGTTTTAAAATAATGATGTATTGAGTAATGTGATTGATGTTGATGACATAGAAAATAAAACATTGTCAAGAAAATCACTCGATAGTTTTAAAATAATGATGTATTGAGTAATGTGATTGATGTTGATGACATAGAAAATGAAACATTGTCAAGAAAATCACTCGATAGTTTTAAAATAATGATGTATTGAGTAATGTGATTGATGTTGATGACATAGAAAATGAAACATTGTCAAGAAAATCACTCGATAGTTTTAAAATAATGATGTATTGAGTAATGTGATTGATGTTGATGACATAGAAAATAAAACATTGTCAAGAAAATCACTCGATATTTTTACAGTCATAAGCTCAATACCGCTGATTTGCAAAACAAGTGTATGCCATATAAACGTTAATTTGAAACACAATCACGTCGCATGTATGTATTCAGGCATCATTTAGCACAAATTATACTTAAACATAAAAAGAAAATTTCCACGAAATACTGTAATTGTCGCGTTCAACGTCGATTCAAAGTAAATTTTAGTATTTCATTAGTTTCATTGAAGAATTGGCATGCATTGAAAGCAACAACAATATTTCAATCAATTGTTAGCACTGATATCCATAAATGTATCATATAAACACGATTGTTATCATCAAACCACTTGTTATAAGTACATGCATTTTTTTTCGCGTATTTGTATAACCTTTGTTTCCTATTAATATAATGCAACCTCAATCAATCGAGCCAATCCAAGTGTTTAACGACCCCGATAATGTTAAAACCTGACAGACTAATGGCAGGTATTCGTGGAACCCAGAGACATTACAAATACAGTGAATCGCGGCCTCTAAATATTCAGTCTCTACGGGGATATTTTCAATCGTAAAAGTTATAGTATTGCTGTTGTTGCATAAAACACGCAATAGTGTTTGTGCAATTACATCAACATTCGCAATAGAAATAAACAGAAATAAATATGAATCACAGGACTTTCCACTATCACCGCCACAATCATAGTCGTAGTCATAACTAATATCTAATTTTATACAGATGTGAAATATACGTGTCTGAAAGTTAAATGTGTTGCCATAGTTGATCTATGCACAAATGTGAACGATTAGTATTATTAGCATATTCATTATTCTTATTCATCCACATGGTATGCGTTCGATTATCCACTCTCCATTTTGGATTAGTTTCCATAAATCTAAACAACATCAAAATCGATTGCCACACTCACACTAGTATTGTTTAACACTGCGATTGCTTACAACCCTTTCATGTATAATGTCATATGTTATGTGCACTAATTATTACTGTATAATCACTTTCTTTTAACATGACCTTTTGATATGTATAATATAACATGGTTAAGAGAGACGATGTACTACGTACGCAACGTTATTCATTTATGTCTTGTTCTTTTCTGTTATAATCGATGCCGACAAATAACAAACATCACCATCATCATTTGCAACAAAAATGATATCACCGTTTTCAGGACCATCATTTGTAATATAACTATTATTATTATATTTTTAGTAATACTTTTTAAACATATATTTAAATATAAATTTAAAATATTTATATAATATATAATATTGCCTTTTTTATTATTCATTGTTATTATTGTTATCATCAAAGCAAATTAGGAAACAACACTGTTTTTTGCAAACAAAAATAAAATCTTCACGTCAATCAATGTTGGCATTTCAAATTATTTGCATGTTAAGAATATATGTGTTGATCTTACTGAAGTAAACAAACAAAACCATTTGAATTCCATTAGATGTTCCCATAAATACAATTACTTATCATATATATCCCAGAGTAAACCAGAAAGGAAAGCGCCGTCTTAAGTCGTAAGAGATGGCATTTATTTGAACTTGTCATCTTTTCAACAAGACATTGCAGTCAAACGTGATGAGGCCAAACAAGTAATTTCTGTCAAAGTCCTTGCGTAAGTAAGTCTCTTAACTTCCTCAAAATAACGTTGTCGAGATATCCATCAAGCGTGCTTCAAAACACTATAAACATAGCTAATAAGCGAAATGCCATGAAATAACTAATAAGCTATTTGCACTGTAGTAACTCATAAGCTATTTGCCATGAAGTACCTTATAAGCTATTTGCCATTAAGCAACTAATAAGCCATTTGCAATGAAGTAACTAATAAGCTTTTTGCCATAAAGTAACTAATAATCTATTTGCCATTAAGAAACTTAAAAGTTATTTTCCATGACGTGAGTATAAAGCTATTTACCTTGAAGTAACGAACAAGCTATTTAGCATAAAGTAACTAATATAATTAGTATTAGCCATGGCGTTACTATAAAGCTATTTACCTTGAAGTAACTAATAAGCTATTCGACATGCAGTATCTATAAAGCTATTATCTTTGAAGTAACTATTAAGCTATTTACCTTGAAGTTATTATTCAGCTATCTGCCATTCAGTAACTATATAGCTATTAACCATGAAGTAACTAATAAGCTATTTGCCATTAAGTATTTCTTAACAACTTACAATCACAAGCAAGAGAATATCGAGTTTTGTCTGAGTGTCTGCGTGTTCCTGTCACAAGCAGTACTGCTTGTTTGGCATTTTAGGCGCCTATAAATACGGTAAACATGATAATCATTAAAGGCAAACATAAAAAGTGCATTTATTGAAAATAAAAGATACAAAAGATTGCTTAAAACAAAATGGTACATGTACTTATACATGTTTCAGACACACGTATTTTTATCTTTTGAAATGTTATTTTACAAGGTTTGCATCAATGCTCTCATAATGAGAGCCGTTCAATGATATGTGTATTAATTTTATGCTTGTACTTACACAGGAGAATTGCACACAATTCATATTTTGTAATTTCTGGAAACATATATGTATGTCGAAATGTAAGCATATTGCTTTATGTGTGTTATAATGGGTAGATAACTTCAAGTCTGATTTATGAGGCACCTGCTAAACCTGCTAAAGTATTTCTTAAAGTTGGTCTACAGAGACATCCGAGCTTAATACGCATACCGTATTATTATCCGTCTTATTTTAATTAAATCATCACCCTTTCTGAAGTATCTTCTTTTTCATGTAATTCAATATTTGCTTCAAAGTGACAATTTGTATTAGATTTTTCCGTAACAATTCAAATGGCAAAATCATGTTAAAACACTCAATCTCATGGATATCTTGACGGAAAACCGTATCACTCATTATTTCAAATACACTTTATTTCTGGCAAGATATTGCAAGACAATTTCAGATAATACTTTCCGTTGGGTTCCCATGGCAATGGTAGTTTGTTCCATTAAATCCCACAATACATCGCGTTTCAGTAGATATAAGTCCGCGGCTGAGAAATGAAATACTCTTAACAATACATATAAATTATGATTTCGCCAAGTCGGGATTAACGAATTTGCATGAATAAAACCTCGCTTTAATGTGATGGAAGCATTCACAGAGACATCTGAATGTGTATGAAATTATTAGCGCAAGTAGTTTTAAATGAGCATACAACTTTGAACACATTGTACAGAAAAGTAATAACATTATTAATACATAGTAACACATGATATACATGTAAGACCACGTTACTCAATAACATTATCGGGAAAGAAATAAGTATGTGTTGTATATTTAACGCTGTGTTCTATCGATTGGCAAATGGACATTTGCATTAAAATAAAGAGAAATAACAACAATACAGAACAAACAATAAATTCTCTCCTTATTATGCTTCTGGGCTTTCAGTATTGTAACCATCTGTCTTTCAATTATCAACACCTGACAAAACATAAATACTTATAAACACTAAGACCGCCGCTCTAAAACGGTCAAAGTAAAGCCCTTTGAGCTTAAAGCAGTTTTAAGGCGCGCAAAACCTTCAACTGTATGCATTACAAATTAAACGGTTGACAAGAGAGACCTGATGGCCTAAAAGCGCTTACCTGTGTATAAGGAAAATCAATTGCCGGGTATTAACCTGGTGACCTTAGGTCAGGATACATGTATATTCGAACTTGCCCCAGGTATTACCGAGATAAACGTCCGAACCAAGTTTGTGATAAAAAAAATATGGACACTTTAGTTATTCTTAGTCCCGGTCACCTAGTTCTCGGACGCACTTGACCCAGATTTGAACTCGGATTTGTAGCATTTGTAAATATAAACATATGACCGAGTTTCATCAAGATTGAGTCATAAATGTGACCTAAAGAGTAATTATATGTTGTTGTTTTTCAAATTTGACCTGGTGACCTTGTGTGTTGATGCACATGACCCATGTTTCAAACTCAGTATAAGTATAATCAAGATAAATATTTACACCAAGTTTAATCAAGATTGATGAGTAAATGTTGCCACAATAGTGGTAACACAGTTTCTCACAGATTTAAACTGGTGACCTAGATTTGGGACAAACGTGATCCAGATTCGAACTAATTATTAATATTTTGAAAAAAATAATATTCTGATCGATATATGTTTGAAAAATGTGACCTCTAGTGCGATAACGAGCTAATTATTGTCGCCAAGCTAAACGGGACACATGTTCGACGAACGCATGAAAGTTTTATCACAATAATTCTCAAAGAGCATTTCGTGTTCAGGTGAGTTAAAAAGCGTATTATTATTTTGTCAGCGTAAATTCGCAACCGAGCAAGTATATAGGCTTGCTTAATTGAAACAGAGACAAAAAATCATTCACACAAAATATTTTATTCTCGTACTTATGTGGATTATTGTTTATTGATTCAGAATACAAACTATTGTTACTTTTTTAACAAACTATTGGGCTTTTTTTTATAGTATTATGCATTCAAATGATAATCCAATACTCGGTTATGGAAAACATATAAATATTTACTAATTGAATATGTATATTAATTTCTATGAGCTACATTTGACGTATTTAACATATTATTTCATGGAACACACTTTTGCCATACAACATAAAAAAGGCCGTGTATGGGCAAACGAGACTTATTGCATGTGCGTCAAGTGTTCCGCACAGCCTATTTACTAATTGAATATGTATATTAATTTCTATGAGCTACATTTGACGTATTTAACATATTATTTAATGGAACACACTTTTGCCATACAACATAAAAAAGGCCGTGTATGGGCAAACGAGACTTATTGCATGTGCGTCAAGTGTTCCGCACAGCCTAATCATATTTACTAATTGAATATGTATATTAATTTCTATGAGCTACATTTGACGTATTTAACATATTATTTCACGGAACACACTTTTGCCATACAACATAAAAAATGCCGTGTATGGGCAAACGAGACTTATTGCATGTGCGTCAAGTGTTCCGCAACGGCTAATCAGTGACGAATCTTTCCGCCTAAACTTAATCTCCGCTCAGTAGTTAACCCATTTTGCACAAAATACCATATATAAGTGGAAAGCATTGTCCCTGATTAACATGTGTGGACGGCATGGGCTAATCTGGGACGACACTTTCCACACATTTATTAAGCCGCGTTTACCTATCACCAGGCTCAACTATTATTTTGCTCGACTTCGGATAACGGCATTAACGTGATTGACAATCCGTATGATCCGACGACCAAAAATCAATACCGTGTATATCAAAATTACCGCAACATCTTCCGTTCTCCGAGGATGTCTGGCAAATACAAAACAGTTTTTGATTATTGACACAAGAATTAGAGTTTCTTCTTCAAACGCTGGTTTGTCCTGTCTCTATGCATCGTCTCCAATTGGCAGACAGGGCGTCATTCGTTGACAAACTGTTATGAATGACTAGAGTTTCGGTCGTTGGAGGCACAGTGTATTGATTTGTGGGTTTGTTTAATGAACAGTTTCTTATGGAATTTCGTTTGGGACTTCTGAAGACTTTTTCTGACTTTGAGAACTAACATGGCTGTATTGATATATAAAACTTGATTGGAATCGTTGTTGTTTAGTTCACATTAGTATGGCTACATTGATTTACAAATGGTTTTCAGCTGATGTAGAGATTGTTTTAAGGGTATTGAAATGTTTTTTTTTATTTACCACAACTGCAGTGGTGATTTTTGCTCAACGGTTTTTGTGTAGATAATAAAGGCGTTTGAATATGTGCTTATCAGTACGTTAATTACTATTTCCGCGTTTCGAATACAATCCTATCATAATTGTTTAGATATGTTACTTTATAACATTTACTTAATGTTAAAGCATTATTGTTTTGGTCCTCATACAAAACGTACGTTCAACAACCCACAATGGGAGTTCCATTAAACACATTCATTTTTAATTAATTACCACATTTAAGTACATGAATATTATGAAAACACTTAAGTTTATGCAATAACAGAAAATAAGCACACAGGACAAACACGGATGCCAATACAACAGGACGCCCTTAGCTTACGATTTTGTCATAACCAGTAGCCCCTACGAATGTAATTCAACATGACAGCAGACTTTGTCTTGGAAACGTAATTGAATTTCGCATATCCCCCCCAATCACCGTAGTCTGACATATAGGTTTGTGCCTGGGAATTCAAATCGTACGATATCTGAGATAACTTAGGTCGAATTTGCAGCGCTCGAGAAGATTTATTTGTATTAAATTATGGCTAAAGTCCCACCATTAGATTGGTGAATAGATTTTAGGAATTCAAGAAAGCACACACTGACTGAGAGTTATTCGTGACGTTTCAGGTAACCGTAACCCCACACCACGTGCCCAACTATACATTTCTATTGTTTTGCTGTAAAAGGAATTGAAAAACAGAGTGTTGTTCTGTAAAATGATTTGACAAACATTATATACCATCAGATCTTTCAAATAACCATAGGATAATAACTTTAACCACACAAGAGATATTTTGAATAAACGTAGAAAATTTAATGAACGCATTTACATTTTAAAGTGATGATTATAAGGAATAGTTCTTTTCGTTTTCGATGAAATAATGTTTTATACCGCTATAGAATGCCATCCCAAGTATGCATTTGATATTATTATCAATGACTAATAGTGAACACAATCTATTTACGTCATATATCTATATAATATTCAATAGTTTTACATTTAGTACTTAATATGTGAAAATATTTCAGCAAAGTATGGTGTCCCGTCATAGGACGAATCTTGATTTATACAAAAATATATCACACGAACAAACATGATTTTATAAACGAATGAACAAAATTGAAACGTGCAAAAAGTCGAATGTACGAAAGCAATAGCGCCGGAATTTTTAGTCCAAAATAAATGCGATCAAAAACACAAAGTAAAATGCAGGAAAATTATGGCGTAACAGCCATTTTTATGACGCCATTAATCTGAAGTTAGGATAAACACGCTAAGAATTAATAGTACTATGCTTTGCACGATGACGAATCCAATCTTAAAGATACATTTATCAGATTGAGTCCGTATTAACAGAGACATACCTTATAATCGTAATCAATTTTATAGTTAACATATACGCTTTAAATACCAAGCAAAGCAACTACTTATTATATGAACGTATACCATGTAAACAATAATACTACATGTATATAACTTGATTTTGAATAAGAATACAATTACCAATATCAAGGAGCCTTTATCACAGCTGTTTGCTAACATAATCTGGGCACTACTGTTGCGTTGCGTTTATGTCGAGTTAATTCCAGGTTTCCAATGACAACACAAACTAATAGTACCCCTGGTAATTTATATGATTATTTAGGCGCGTCGATAATTGCATGTGATCGCTTTGGTCGACATTATATCGGCAATAATTAATTGACTGTATAATATTGGAAGATTATTGTGTTAGTTTGCTAGCCCATTTTAGCGTGGTTCTTGCCAATAAATCTCAAAACTCGCCCAACACGGCAAAACACCCGACACAGAGGAAACACCCACAGGCAAAACGAGATTTAACAAATTAACAATCAATTTACTCGGCCTGAGTAAAATTCGACCAATCATTATTGATAAAATCGGTCAAACGAGATGACATTGTTGGAAGCCACCTTAAAACCGCTAATAAAGAATAACAATGACTGATCGTTGAACTGAAACTTGTTATATGAAAATAACAACTTACAGAGATATTTTAGTTGTATTGTTTATAGTCAACCGAGTTACGATTGGCCGGTGTATCATGTAACTTGCTGCCGACACACTTCCCTTGAAATAGCTTGTTGACTGTTGTAGTTTTAGTCGCTATCAATTTGGTTAATGAAAACTGTTTCTTAATTGCATCAACATTTAATTGTGTTAAAGGGATCTTTGCACGTTTTGGTCAATTGACAAAATTGAAAAAAGTTGTTTCAGATTCGCACATTTTCGTTTTAGTTATGATATTTGTGAGGAAACAGTAATACTGAACATTTACCAGGGTCTAATATAGCCAGTATATGCATCTAATGACGATCTAAAAACCTGAAAATTATAAAGCGTTGCAACGCGAAAGGATTGAATAATTTGGAGAGTTATGTTGTTGTCGTTTAATTTTGTGAAACTACGAAGATTGCTTATATAAAGTATAAAAAACGTCTCTTATACATACTTGGCAGGATGGTCAAGCGGTCTATTGGTTTTTACTCCAGGACTCCGGGGGTCACTGGCTCGAACCCTGCTGCGGGCTACTTTTTTTCCTATTTTTATTCTTGATTTTTTTACTGAAGCTTTTTAGATCCAATGTTTATATGTATCAATATAACCCATTTATGCCTTGTGGACTCTCTCTTCCTTCTAAACTGGATCAATTTATTTCCAAAATTAAGGGATGTCTAATATTTATTTTCAATATTAAGAATATTCCTTACAGAAATTCCTTTAAGCAAACAGCGTAGACCCTGATGAGACGCCGCATTATGCAGCGCCTCATCTGGGTCTACGCGGTTTGCCAAGGCCTTTTTTCTAGACGCTCGGCATAAATGGGTTAACTGAAAACTGCGAAGCTTTAAAAGACAGTAAGAAAGACTAACGAGATTGGGTACATGTACTTTTCTACGTGATTTGTCTTATTTGACATCTTGTGTGTGATAGTCGTTTTCCATTTGTAAATATTGTTAGGATATCATACACCCGAACTGGCATGGATTTTGTAGAGTCAAGCTATTCAAAAATGGTGAGCATTTATTTATCAAAACATTTAATGCATACTTATCATTGATATATGCTGCATACTATTGTACAGCCATTTATAACAATCTTAATATTTAGTGGAATTAATATTGTCCTTAAATTTGGGTTTCATACGGTTAAATTTGCCTTCGACCTACGATCTTAGATTAATACCGCTGTATTCAGCACGATGGCATGGTCAATATAAATTTAACTTCGAATTAACATTATTTTATGGGGAACGTCTATTTCATTTCCCCCTTATTGGGGGAATTGTAGTACACCCTATTGTTTTTAATCCTCTATATCTGAGTCTCACGACACATTCTTTGCAATCGGCTAGCAGGGGCGTTACTGAACAATTTATCTTTAAAAATATGAGTGTTGAACGTTCTTTAATAAAAAAAATTTAAATTATAAGATTTGTGAAAATAATGCAAGAAATATTGCCCGCGTCTAGATTGGTATTGGTGTTATTTGATACAAAGTTTATACAAAGATAATCTTGCAGAACCCATCAATGCCGTTAGTTCATGTATGTTCGATACATTACAATACATTTACTAAGGACTTATTAAAAAGTATAAATGTTGTGAAATAAGAAGCTTGTTTTCTACATTTACTATACGTCCTCAGTGAGTTTCACACGGATACTTATTTAAAAGTATTGCAAAAACCTTTTTTGTAAGTGATGTTTGACAGAAGCTTCAGTAAAATATTTAACGCTTCACAATAAACAATATTGGTCTTTATTTGTCTAATTTGACATATTCGAAAATAAAAGTAATTGTTAAATTCTTAAAAGTTAAATGGAAATAACATCTTTAAGTGAACAGTTGGTCATTGTTTGAAAATTGTTTCTTCGATGAATTGTTTGCTTACCACGTTCCTCGTTTTAATGTTTCTTTATTAAAACACCTATGAATATTGTCGATAAATACATCATACAAAATGCATACATTTTTAAATAAAACATTACGTGCCGATAAACAACCACAGTCCGCTAAACAATCTCTCAAAACCTCGAATCAGTCAAACTCTACACATATCTCGTGTTATCCCGCATTAATATATAACGCAAAAAGCAATGTCGCACGTTTGTCCAACTAGGAGGTGTTCATACTTAATGACTTGTCTGTATTGACTTATGGCGCTCGTACACGGCTGATTCTGACAGGACATGCGATCCGTCCATTCGTCTACCAGCAGCAGCAATCGGTTCCCTCGTTGAACTTAATGTGGTCCTCATCAACGGGATGTTTCTAGCTTTGGCGTTCATAATCGATAACAAGAGAAACACTCGTCACATAGCGCTCACCTGAGACCCACGCGGGCTGGTGATGTCTCACAAAATCGAAATAAGAAAAATTGCCGACCCGCCCCTAGCAGCTATTTTGTAAGTAAATGAACCAGTTAATAGCTCTTCCTGGAAACCATAAGTCGGTAAGTTCTGAGCAAGTTTCATGACGTGATTTCTAGAATGTCCGCAATATTTAATTACAGCCAAATAATAAAAACGTGTGCACCCATCTCATTCGTGTTTTTCAACGAACCATAACCCTTTGCAACATCGCCAAGATATAATTAGAACAAATGTTCTGAGCGACTTTCATTTTGATTGACAAAATGCTCCTTCTTAAAAGTTACCAAGGTTACGCTTAAGCTTATCTGAGAACTTCCCCGTCGCATGGGCATCCATGATTTTCAAACTCGGTAAAGATATCATTAAAACCAATGTTCCGTGAATGGTCTATGAACAAAAAAGGTAACTTCCACAGTGCTCACAAGGTTTAATTTTAGTAATATAAAGGAAACCAACAGAAGTTTTCAACGGACCGGAACGATGTCGGCTTCAATTTCATTAGAACACATTATCTGAGTAAGTTTCGTGATTATAGTCTTACAAACAAACTGTGTGTAATGTTTTTCAACGACCGGAAACAGTTTCGAACATGGCTTTGATACGTCTTAGATATCATCGAAATAATTGTGCTTATAGTGAGTCATTAATATGGGGCAAACATGTGACTTCTAGGTGTTCACATTCTTTCACTCTAGCCATTTAAATAAAAGTGCACGACACACTGGCGGTCATTCATTTCGTCGTATCGGAACCATTTTAGAGTTGGCCGTGATATCATTAAGTTTAATAGCGATTGGGCAAAACATGTGATGTCTATAGTTTTCAAAAGATTTTACTATTGACATATAAGCAAAACTGTCCAACCCCATTAGCGGCATTTTTTTCAACGGACCGGAACCGTTTTCGACCTCGGATGATTTTATCACTCGAAGAAATGTTACGGGCACGTGTTATGATTATTAGGTAAACATGTGACTTCTAGTGTGTTCACAAGCTTTTTTCCTAACATAGTTGATTACCCTACGTGACCAAATTTTGAACTCGGCCGCGTAATGACATGGGAACACGTGTTGATAATGTTTCATGAAATGTAGCCTCCAGAATGTTCACAAGGTAAATCTCGAATAAGGCTGACGAACGACAAACAAAAGGATGTCCTTATCACCGTGAGCAAGTCGCTATAAATCAGGTGAGCTAAAATGAGGCAATTTCTGTTAATGATGACGCTGTATTTTTATGAACCATTAGATTTCTTCTGAAGATGTATTCCTACAACAGAGTGTCAATCGAAAGCATGTATGACTCTTCATAAATAAGTAAATAAAGCATCATTTTAGCGACAAATCCGGTAGATTGTACTTTTTTGTTGTACATGGATGATAACGACATTTTATATTTTGCATTCACGAGTGCTCAAATACATATAACAACGATCTTTATATCAATACATATCTTTATCATTGTAAAGAAAAACGATCTTTATATCAATACATATCTTTATCATTGTAAAGAACAACGATCTTTATATCAATACATATCTTTATCATTGTAAAGCAATTTACACTAGAATCATATGGATATACAGATAATGCATTGTGGGTTATATTGTATTTGTGTATTTATTATGCCTTTGATTTTTTTCTAAGCATTGCAGACATTATATTGTTTCATTACATCTTTTTAATATTACCGTTTATTAAAACTGACAAATATGTATCCCTTATTAACACATTGGATGAAAAAACACACACTAAAGTGCGTTATTCGAAATAATAAAAATAATAAAATAGACAACCTTATCTTACATGCCATTCATTCATGTTAAGTTGACTAGCAAACGATTAAATTGCATTGTCCGAAAGGGAAAAAAGTTATTTCAATAATATTTTGCATGGATTATATGCCCATCATGTAGTGCGCTAAATTAAATACATATGTTAGATAACTTAAAATTTTATTAAGAAAAACATACATACATTAATAACTGTTATATATTGAATTGTAAGCGGCAAGTACATACTAGGGCATATTATGGGAAGGGGGGTATCGAAAGGACCTCAGTACTTCATTTCTGTAATTCAGTGCTGATAGCACTCTATGTTATGAAACTGGTTAACACATAAAGGATAAAATAACAGACGCATCTATCAGGTGAGAGTGTAATTTTGCAAGTTCCGATTCGCATTTCCATAAATCGTTGGTTATTACTCCAAGATTGTTGCACAATTGTATAGTGGGTACACTTTTTACGACAGATTTGCTTTCATGTTTTGTGAAAAACATCTGTACATGAACAAGGATAGAAAGATATAGCACGTTTTAATAATTATAATATTGATATCGCAATTATTTAGAATTTTGCAAGTTAAGGAACTGGACCATGGGGTAGGTAAGACCAGAACTAAACATGCTGTATAATAAGGCGATAACAGACATAGAACATAACAATTGGTTAGAGAGTGTTGCATGTGCGTTAAGTGTCGTCCCAGATTAGCCTGTGAAGTCCACACTGGCTAATCAATGACGACGATTTCCGATTGACTGGATATGTGTTTATAAGAGACTTCTTTAAAAAATTCCATATAAAGCCGAAAGCATCGTCCCTGATTATCCTGTGTGAACTGCACATGTTATTCTGGGACAAAAATTTACGCACATGCATTTTCCCAAAACGATAACGCTGGTTTTCCATGTCACTGAACCGTGAATCTGTGTACATGTCTTCATTTCATCGGAGTACGTTTGCACTGCGAAACGTACCAAAAGTGCAATTATCCATCTCACCATCACCAAAAGAGACAAACTGTTTGGGAACATCAATAATGCAAACCGGTAAAAATAAAAACCAAGCG
The DNA here is from genome assembly GCF_020536995.1 of Dreissena polymorpha. Taxonomy (NCBI): domain Eukaryota; kingdom Metazoa; phylum Mollusca; class Bivalvia; order Myida; family Dreissenidae; genus Dreissena; species Dreissena polymorpha. Next base: position 59,659,033 of record NC_068361.1, read on the forward strand.
TACGTTCTAATTGGAACATTATCTTACTTCAGTGTTCGGTTGTAGACGAAAATTACAGTCCCAAAAGACTTATTGGTATTATGAGCAACGTCGAGGACACGGTATACACCAAACGAGCAGTGTCATACAAATATGGGTCTAATGCCATACGCAGTCTGGTCAGAAGCTTCTTCCGCAGCTGTAAAGCCACGAAAGGCGGACAGCGTTGCTTCTGAATATTTGTGGCGCATGTGCAGGCATGGTCTAATGCTACGCTGACCGCATTCGGCATAAGAAATATTTTTTCATGACGCGAGTCATATGGTAGCAATAGCGTAGAACTGAGAAAATATGGCGGAATGTTAGAATATATCATTTAAATAATTAAAAGATTAAGATATACATTAAAATCTGTATTTTTTTAACCATGACTCAGTGGTGGGTTTTTGGCATTACCGTTTTTTGGGGTCAACATATGAATCCTGAAATAAATTCGGTTACTTTTGTCTCCTACGTGAAAGGCGTATAAAAAATGGTTGCATCTTGAATGTATGACACAGACGTATGTGTAGATCTGTCATAAATTGTTTAAGTCAGTCGGAAACAAATAATCGGCTCTTGTTTTCTGAACAAGAAATTGTCCAATAGCAACACAAACATGGAACGAAGACGTAATTACGAAACCATCAACATGCCAGATGAATACTCGATGTATCTGGTTAAACAAGAGGGCCAAGATGACTCTAGTTCGCTCACCTGAGAGGAGTCGGTTCATTCAATCTTTACCAAACATCAAACTTGACCTAGATATTGTCCAGACAAACATCCTGGCCAAGTTACATCATTATTGAGCCAAAACTCTGGCGTATGGAGTGTTAACAAGGTTTTGTAAGATTTGACCTGGTGACCTATATTTTGACATCTTATGACCAAACATCAAATTTTCTTACAAAAATTAATGTTATGACCAAGATTCATAAAATCTGAAACATTGTGACCTCCCATAGAGTGTTTCCAGGGATTTTGTATAATATAATGAAAATTTTGACAATCTAAGGACAATAATTTGTCATTTATTGTGCGATTTTGCTCATTATCAAACTTGACTGAGATCTTGTGGCCATATAGCTTCTCAGCAACTTTGATTAAGAATGCTCGAGAAATTTGAATGCTAGAGTGTTTACAAACCAAATGTGTACAGACGGACAGACGGACAGACGGACGGGGCACAAAGACCAACCCTAAAACCTCACCTGAGCAATTAGGTGAGCTCAAAAGTGTTGTTTTTTTCACCGATCTGAGCCAAGTTCCAACTTATCCGAGATATCGATAAAACCGATGTATCGACTAAGTTTCACGATTATTAAGCAAACAATATGTCTTCTAAAGTGTTCACAAGGTTTCTCTATAGTCATATACCAAAACTTCCCCCCTTCCTGGCGGCCATGTTTTTTTTACCGATCCGGACCATTTTCAAACTCATCTGAGATATAAATAAAACTAATATGTTCACCAAGTTTCATGATGATTTGGAAAAAAATATACGAACTCTAGAATGTTCCCAAGCTTTTTTACTATATAAATATAAGAAAAATGTGCCAACTCCCCCTGGCAGCCATGTTTTTCAACGAACCGAAACCATTTTCGAACTCAACTCTCGTATCAAGGAAACAAATGTTCTGACCAAATGTCATGAAAATTGGGCCAAAAATGTGACTTCTAGAGTGTTCACATGTTTTCACTATATACATATGGAGAAAACTGTCCCACCCACTGGCGGCCATGATTTTTCACCGATCTGGACCATTTTCGAACTCGTCCGAGATATCAATAAAACGAATGTTTTGACAAAGTTTCATGATGATTGGGCAAAAATTGTGACTTCTATAGTGTTTACAAGGTTTCTCTATAGCCATATAAGGAAAACTGCCCCGCCCACTGGCGGCCATGTTTTTCAACGGACCGAAACCACTTTTTAACTAAACCAACATATCATTAAGACAAACATTTTGACAAAGTTACATGAAGATTGGGCATGAAATGTGACTTCTACAGTGTTCACAAGGTTTTTCTTTTTTTGACCTAGTGACCTAGTTTTTGATCCAGCATGACACAGTTTCGAACTTGAACGAGTTATCATTGGGACAAATCTTCTGACCAAGTTTCATGAAGATCGCACAAGAAATGTGGCCTCTAGAGTGTTTACAACCAAATGTGGACGGACGAACGACGGACGGACGACGGACGGACGGACGACGGACAAAGACCGATCCCAAAATCCTTTACTGCAAAAAAGCAAGAAAATGTCATCGTATTACATAAGTCTATTATCATGTACATATCATAACCAGGTTTTTTTTCCACTTTTTGGGAAGATGGCCCATGGCTTGTGAATTGGGAATTTTAGCGGCATTTTCATGAAATTGGGAAAATAAATTCATTTGCCTTTTTTTAACACGAAAAGTCCACTGATAAGGGAAATACTAAATTTGATATAAATCTTTATAATCATTCAAATTAAAAGAACAAAATCATATACTACTTTGTAAGATGTAATTGAATTAAAATTGAAATAAAATACGCATAAGACATTTCCAAAAAAAAATCGGGCCTAAAAAAACCCTGATTACTCACTATTGTGTGTATGGGACGTCTACAAATCACTTGCAGGTTGTTTTGATGATCTGATTCGCTAAAAGAGGGGGCAATCACATAACCCATAAGATGGTGACGTCCATGCCGAGACAGGTTTTCTCCGACGTTTGTATACCCTTTAATACTATTATTAATTAGTTAAATGCCGCTAAATTTTCAGCCATGTCAGCAAGAAAATGATTAGCGTAAATTTTGTATTAATATTCGCTCGATATTTCTACTTTACTCGCTACGAATTTTCTTAGTGGGAGCTGTAATTGTGTGATCTTAGTGGGAGCTGTAATTGTGTGATCTTAGTGGGAGCTGTAATTGTGTGATCCTGCTAAGACCTTTTGCAGCAACTCAAGTCGATATATAGAGATAGAGAAGGGTATAAAACGGCAAAAAAACTGTCTCGGCGTCGCCGTAATGTCTGTCACGTGATAACCCCTCTGGCTAAATACGGGTTTAATTGAACAAATGCTCACATTCCTCTTGTGGCAAATACTGATAAATGGGAAACGTTGAACTCCAGGAAACAACAACAAAGAGGTAAAATCAATATTTATTTCCAAAAGTGACAGGTGGAAATACTTATCAACAATTCTATAACATAAAACAGGCATTCCATCGCGAAACTGAGCTACCCTATCCTTTGGAATTCGAAAATCCCCTCAAGGTGTTGGGAAAAATACACGCACAATTTTGATGTTCAACACGTGAACTATTTCGCGCCATGGAGATGATTGATATATGATTGAAAATCATCCTCTAACCTTACTGACTTTTTTCATTTTTTATATTAAGCCTGGTAAAGATCTCAGTGGAGGCTTTGTCCATTCGAATTTTTAATTTCAACGGTTATCAGATTCATTCAAAATTTATACGGCGTTTTGAATACTTCTATTGTTGCAAATGGACACAATTTACAAAGCTTAAATTATATATGAGAGCGAAAATCAAGATAAACACCAAGTGTATCGGAGAAACTCCGTTATGCATGGGAAAGTGCCTTGTTTACAGGTTATTTTGATGTTTGAAAGTTAATGTCTTTACTTTCGATGCATCTGTTTACAAATTGGCAGATTGAAGGCAATGTACGAGGATTTAACTGCGATCTATAAACTAAATTTTTTATTTACATTCTCACTCAAAATAGCCGGCTTTTGTAACAACTATTTTTCAAATATCGTGTCGTGTAAAACATAAAATACTTAAAAACAGATAAAAACATTAGCGTTGTTAACGATTTCCAGACGTGTTTGTTCTTCAGGCGATGTTTGTTTTCATTAATGGACTTCGTAAACGTATGTAGTTAAGATATTACATGGCTTTAACAACATATAATTTACTTTAATTACCAATTCACAAGCTTAAAAAGTCCATACGCTCATTATTAAAAACAATGAGAACGACCGCCTTTTCTTAAAATCGCTGACAAACAGCAAATAGCTTGTCATGCACTTTCTGCGCTTGTACATGTAAGATGCATGATCATTAAACGCATTTTTTTTAAATATCCAGAATTTCATGTTGTTCTCTGTGCTGATTGCTAAGGTTTTGTTTGTCACAAATATGACATTATCAGTGAGAGTCACTGTGAACTATTTTATTACAATCATTTTTTAAACCATACGTTTTATACAAATTTCCGTTTGTTTGGGCAAAAATGAAGGGGGCAATTTGTTGACAATTTTTTTTTTAAATACATGGCTACTGAAACATCCACTAAACATTTAAGTGATAAAACAAGAAAACGTTTCTGTGTAGTGTAATTAACATCATGAAAAAAAGAAAACACATACTTAAAGGAAATAATAGATGATATAGCGGCTTGACAAGTATTTTACTTTTAACACAGTGCAGACACATTTTTCACAATAATATACAAATTAAGAAATTGAAAGGACATCGTTAATATTTTTTTTTACCTAAACCACTTTTTAAAAGCTTTATTATATGACAATTCACTAAATCATGTATGATTTTACTATCTTTTTTAATAATTATTTATTAAAGGGGCCTTTTCACGTTTTGGAAAATTGACAAAATTGAAAAAAAGTTGTTTCAGATTCTCTAATTTTCGTTTTAGTTGTGATATGCGTGAGGAAACAGTAAAACTGAACATTTACCATGCTCTTATATATCCATTATATGCATCTTTTGACGATTTAAAAACCTGAACATTATAAAGCGTTGCAACGCGAAACGATTGAATAATTTGGAGAGTTCTGTTGTTGTCGTTTCATTTTGTGAAACTACGAAGATTGCTTATGTAAAGAATAAAATACATCCGTCATACATACTTGGCAGGATGGTCGAGCGGTCTAATTGGTTTCTACTCCAGGACTCCAGGGGTCACTGGTTCGAAACCTGCTGAGCTTTACTTTTTTTCTTTTATTTAAATATATTCTTGATTTTTTACTGGAGCTTCTTAGATCCAATGTTTACATTTATCAATATCAAGCATTTAATGACAAACTTCAAAATATGCCAAAATCTGTGAAAAGGCCCCTTTAAAGCAATACACAATATGAGAAAACGATCTGATGGTGAAAGATTATATATTGCATACTTATGTAGTTGAGTATCAATTTAATAAAGCAATTCATATTTAGTTCGTCTAAGCGTTTAAAAAAGTACACCCTTAACAATATATTCGCATGAGAAATAATCAATAGCATATACCTTTTAAACAGTTCGATCTGTATGATCAAAATATATATATTTCCAACGTTTGCCATGTTAAATCTAATTTAAGGGATAGTGTCAAAACAGATCATTGATACTTCAAATTAACGATTTATCGGTAATTTTAGGGATCTCCTCAAAACAGATCACGGATACTTCAAGTTAACGATTAAGCGGTATTTTGAGAATCTTTTCCACAAAGAGCATTTCTCGTTTAAGTTCAAGTCGTGGCAATAGTATTGTTCAATTTCTTAAAGCTTTAAGAAAGGAGAATAATTTATATAAGCCAATAACTTATACTGCTCACGTGACCAAAAACGTTAACCTCCACTCATAGGTCCGACAGGAACCTAAACTTATACACTATTTTAAAACAAGGGCTGTTTGTAAAACATGCATGCCCCCCATATGGACTGTCCGTTGTAGTGGCAGCCATTGTGTGAATACTATTTTTGTCACTGTGACCTTGACCTTTGACCTAGTGACCTGAAAATCAATAGGGGTCATCTGCGGGTCACGATCAATGTACCTATGAAGTGTAATGATCCTAGACAAAATCGTTCTTGAGTTATCATCCGAAAATCATTTTACTATTTCGGGTCACCGTGACCTTGACCTTTGACCCTGTGACCTCAAAATCAATAGGGGTCATCTGCAAGTCATGATCAATCTACCTATGAAGTTTCATGATCCTAGGCGTATGCGTTCTTGAGTTATCATCCGAAAACCATTTAACTATTTCGGGTCACCGTGACCTTAAACTTTGACCTAGTGACCTCAAAATTAATAGGGGTCATTTGCGAGTCATGATCAATCTACCCATGAAGATTCATGATCCTAGGCGTATGCGTTCTTGAGTTATCATCCGGAAACCATTTTACTATTTCGGGTCACCCTGACCTTGACCTTTGACCTAGTGACCTCAAAATCAATAGGGGTCATCTGCAAGTTATGATCAATCTACCCATGAAGTTTCATGATCCTAGGCGTATGCGTTCTTGAGTTATCATTCAAAAACCATTTTACTATTTCTGGTCACCGTGACCTTGACCTTTGACCAAGTGACCTCAAAATCAATAGGGGTCATCTGCGAATCATGATCAATGTACCTATGAAGTTTCATGATCCTAGGCCCAAGTGTTCTTGAGTTATCGTCTGACAACCACCTGGTGGACGGACCGACCGACCGACAGACCGACAGACCGACATGAGCAAAGCATATACCCCCTCTTCTTCGAAGGGGGGCATAAATATAATAGAAGATTGTATTACTTTTCATAATAAACATAAACCCAAAAATTCATCTGGAAGGATTTTTTTGTGATGGCAGAGATTGTATGTAAGGGTATGGAACGACGAATCTTCGTGGAGATTGCAGAAAGGCTACAAGCAAGTTAAATGTCGTTAATTGTAACATAGGTTTTAGCGTGTGTTTTTTTGCATTCGAATTACACTTCGTCGCAAAATCTAGTACAACAGTAACTCAATAACTTTTCACTCGGATTTATAGTGTTCAATGATTTAAAGGAAGTAGGGTCCAATACAATTTCAATGTGCCATACTGACAAACTACGTTGGAATTTAAATTCACTCCTCAGCACGGAAACGCGAATATTGTTTTCAGTCTTTTATTTTTAATATTCAATTTACAAGCTGGCTTTTACCTGGATTAAACATTATTAAAGTTTACATTTTACGATAGAATGTAACAACTAGAAGTTGATTCATGTATGAATACCAAAACCGCGCATGCGAGTTCTCTTTTTTTATTTCCAAAAACATATATATAGTTTCTACAATACTACTGTACGCATGATAAACCGTTTGCTACAGCATGGTTAATTCTAGATTCTATAAAGGTTTAATGCGAAGCCCGTGTATGCCGTGTTGCTAGTGAATTAATATATGGCATTAATGATCAACAGACGATGTTCTTAAAACCTTAAATATACCAATTTTATGTGAGATTATAATATGATCATGCATATCCATGCCATTATTTGATTAAAACCAACGTATTCAGCGAGAACACAGCCGATAACTATGCCAAATTGTCGCAATTCCTGATCGAGTCGACATTTTTGTTTAAACCGGAAGTGACGTAGTCGATTACAACCTGATTGAGTTCATAACAAAAGAATCGATATCAGCTGTTGTCATTGTAAAGTTCGACATATTTATTCATTGTCTTCTTAGTACGCACACATGACGGCGTATCTTGATTATTTTAAGTATTGCATTATGATTTAATCAGAAAATTATAAAAAATATATAGAATATATGTTTAATTTCTTTTACTATTATCCGGTGTTGTCCTTACACACGATTTTGTATTTATTGTAAAGTGAAAATTATCTCATTTCTGTTCTTATTTATATAAATAATTATTCTTAAAAATTAGCCTTGATTTCATATAAATATGACGAAACTGAATTGTTCTAAACTCTCCACGAGCGAGGTTTAATTTATATCATAAAGGAAAAATACCGTGTCAAAATTTATTTATTTTGTATTTTATTTCATTTCCAGTTGTAAACACTCTCCTGCTAGTGCAGTATGTTGTGTATTCTGTTATAATAAATACTGCAGACATATAATCTGCGTGTTTTATTACTGTCTGTGCCAGATGAAATTGATACCAGTAGATCCCATATATATATATATATATATATATATATATATATATATATATATATATATATATATATATATATATATATATATATATATATATATATATATATATATATATATATATATATATATATACTTTTATTTCCTCAAGGGTAGGAGAGCAGAACATATATACAACAAGCAATCAGAATAAAGTACAGTTTCACAGCATATTGTATATACATTGTTCATAGCAACCAGATAAAATATATTGAAGTAATGAATAGGTACATTTTAAGAATAAACATTCTGATAATTGAAGTAATGAAGACTTACCTATAGAATATCCTTTTGGCAATTGGCAATATCACCATAAAGTTACATAAGCCATAAACAGTGTGACAGCAAATGTCAACATATTGATAAAATTCAGTGACATGTATGAGCGATTCGTTTTTACCCCTGACTATTCACTGAGGTTCTCTTGACGAAATCGAAATTCAAGAGTAAATTATCTAGTGAATAGTAGTTTACATAAGTGTAAGGTTAACCTCACCTAATCATGATAGTAGCCGAATGACGAGCGTGATAAAATTGTAAGATACATACGCATCGTTCAAAAATCATTTCATGAGAAATGTAAAGATAGTGAAAATATGTAATTTACTACACATTAATTTTTAAAAGCTGAAAAGCAGCCATCGTGATAGAAAAGTTTAAGAATCGCTCATGTTCATTTTCTGAGCTGAGTTTCAGCAAAGATACAGTTTGCCCAAAGGTGCTCATTGAAAAAAATGCCGTAAATCGGAATATACAAATACGGTTAAAAACACGTTCCCACAGCCGCTTTCGCTGTGCGTCATAAGTGGTACAGAAAAACATCAAATGTATAGTCATATTATCAACGATAAGGTTGCACAGGCTACACTTTTGAGAAAATGGGCGAGACGACTTCACAGAAACAAACACGAACAACTATTTTATGACACCAGCTTGATTTATGACAGCTGCATGGTGGTAATACATCAAATTCTGCCAACGTGGTGCTATTTCCATGCCTTGTTGACATGGTGATATGCAACAGTCAGGCACTTTAGTGCTCTACTTATTTTCTCAAGAAACCACAAAATTGTATTAACTTTATAAATGAAATGTAAACATAATAAACTGAAATTGGCTTATTTAACTTTGCACTCATTATGATGCTGTCATAAGATGACTTGTATTTCTGAAATGATTCCCACCGTTCACTGGTGTTACCAATTATCAAAAGTTACATTTATCTTATAAAGCAAAGAATATATTATTTAATTGCTTTTTTTTAAACATGCGTGAATATATTTCTCTATATTGTTTTATATAAAAATATCTTATATCAATTCTTTTGATCCATCGACAATTTTCTTGAGCTTCAAACTTTACTGTTTTCATTTTTATTTTATTTGAGTCCAATAGTGTTCCGCTTGACATAGTTTCAACATCAGGTGTGTTTTCAATGTGCGTACGTGCGACAGTCCGACCCATTGTACATGCGCTAATTCGTCGGCACAAGCCCTGACTGTTCATTAATTCAATTGTAAAATACCTTAACACATGTGTTCACCAAGTGAAAAAATTGTATTGTTCCTAAGACCCGTCATCTTCCCTAAATATTCAAAGTCACGATAAGCGGTCTCGGATTGAACTTAAATATTATTTTTAGCATTCAAATAATTCATTTTAAAGCAACCATGTGTATTATAATTTAAGAAAGGCAAATATTACAATCGGTCTTGTTTTAGAACTATACCTTGAGAAAGCCCACACTTTGCACATTCTGTATCGCATAACATATTCATAATTGGATTCAGCAAACGTTGGAAATGTATCTATAATCTACCTTGATAAATTAATCGTTAGACATAATAATGGATTTCAAAGCTTGCCAGAATTACATATGCGCGATTAAAGACCTACATTTGTTTCAATACAGTCGCCAAGTGTGAAGGGATGCGAACAAAATGTTTTTTGTATGCATGCGATTGTTCAAAACAACAGCACAAAACATAGACAATACGCTTAAACATATTTGGCCTGTGTGTGGCATATAAATAATGTGATACATAAAGATTATTTTTTTCAGAATCGTACACGCCAAAAAAAAATCTATATTTGGAATCGTTGACAGGTTTATCTGTTTTTTAATGCAGAGAAGGGAATATAAAGTTTGCGCTGTATATGCGGAATACTGTTTATGTGTTAAAAATAGTGTATATACGATTCATCCATATAATAACATAGCTCAAATGCCAACAGCGTCTGAAGACTGAAATATAACAACATTGAAGTTAAGTACAGTTATACGTTCTACTTCATCCACACAGACCAAATCATAAGACAAGCTTCGTGACGCACGAACGGACCACTGACGAACAAATGCAATGCTAAATACCTTCTACCAAATTTCTCATTATGCGTCTTGATGTTAAAAGCTCCTCTACGGTAGAGAAACTAAGGTTCAAGAGACGTTTGGTATAATTGATCTCGTTTTGTAATCAACAGTAAACAAGATCAAGGGTCTAAAACTGGTACAACTTTATAACAAAGAATGCATAACGAAAGCATCAAAGTTTTAGAAGAGCTCTTACTTCTAATATTTGTCATCCCTGGCTTAACTGTGTTAAGCACCTTAATGTTTTACTTGTATTCAACACGTCAATAATTACAAGTATTTCGAATCAATTAAACTTTCAGTTGTTGACCTGAGCAGATGGCAAAACAAAGAAACTCATTTTAATGTATGCCGATTATTTGATAAATGATCATTAGAAAAATACATATAGCAACAGTATGGAATTTAGATCTACACGTGGTTCAATGACGTAGTCTATTTCTGAGTAAGGCTTGACCGGTCATTGTACTTCTCAATCCACACCACTGGAAAACATGTTCTTATACAAATTAGAATGGCATTGCACATAGGTAAATATTCCTCCCTTTCGATACAACATATCAAACACATAAAGAAACCTGTACCAAAACACACAATATCTAGGATTATAAAAACATTTACGATTAATCGTATGAATAATAAACGTCCTTTACGTTGCACATAATCTTACGAGCTTATGAAACAATTTTGTAGCATTACTGTGCGATTTTTATTAAGACCTTGAACAATTACGTTTGTTTGATGTATGTACGCATTGATTACACGTTCAAAGACAAGTTCTATATGATAATTAAAAAACTAACTGTTGTTGTCAGATAATACTTAAAAGTATCATTAATTCGATCTAACGTCACATTAATGTGAACATATTGAGGATCTAGCTATGAGAATGAACAAAACAAATTAATGCGCGTGCATCAAAACAATTAATAAATATTTTATCATACAACTTAGTGCAATTTAAGGGTCGTATAAACATAAGCTTTTTAACGCCTTCAATCGGCATACGACTAAAGCATGTACTTTGACGGACTACTTTTTCATATATACGTGTACTAATGGTTAAGACTTGGGTCCTTTGATTGTTGAGAATAAACACTAAACATTCAATGATTACCTTCAATGTATACATTTAAAGTTTAAATCAAACATAATGAATCAAATCCGTTGGCTATCAATATAAAGGAGTGAAACTCCAGCTGCTGGAGCAGTCTTGAATTCTTATTATATACAATTAGATGGTCCTTTATTCAAGACAAGCGACCGATTGCAAAACAGTATACATATAAGCCGCTTACACCAACGTATACATTTGGATGAGGATGTTGTAAAATGTATCGATTGTGCGAGTGATAAACTAATCGAGGAAACTAAAACATGTGATTGTGACACACTTGACAACGGTTTGTGTATATTCTATTGAACTTATTGTTAGTAAAGCTATAGCCAGTAGACAATAGGGTATGTTTTCAATTAGTCACATGATGGATTGTTTTGTGTTCTAAGGACAAATGATGATAACATCGAATAAATATCAACTCATTATTAACACTGTTTAAGGTAAAATTGTTTATCCATGTTTTTTTGTTTGTTAAACAATGTATTGAAACTGAAATGTATATTTTAATTCAACTTTCTTTTCATATCTGGAGTGTGTAACAGTTGGCTTGCTGAAGAAAGTTAAATATAGGCATATAGCGATTTTTCGGCTTTAAAAGAAAATTTCGAGTCAGAGAAATATCACCAATTGATTCCATATTACTAAAAAAGGTTCAATTCAGGTACGTTGATGCGTTTTTTAATTGTTTAACCAATTAAACAATTTAAATTATTTTGCAAACAAAGACATTTAAATCACGTGAAAGGAAATTGCAAAACGTGTGACTTGTATAGAGAGTTCACATGGTTTTAGTGTAACCATATAAGGAAAACTTGACATTAACTGGCAACCATGTTTTCAACCCGGAAGATCAAGTATGGAACTCCACAAGGATATCATGTAACCAAATGCTCTAAGAGTGTTTCATACATATTTAGCAAAACAGGTGTCTTTTTAATGTTCACACATGTTTTCTTTAATTTCACCTTTTGACCCGGTTTAACCCTTCATTACCCAGTTTCCAAATCATAACAATAAAAATAGAACAAAACGTTTTTACTTCTTACCAGTATCATACAGATAAAATAAATTTATATTGCTAAAGTGTTTGCACGATCACAACGGACAATTATGGACAAAGGTTTATCACAAGCACGGTGTGCTCTGTTGAGTACTTTTGAAAAATGAATGTAACGACCGGGGGTGAAGACGACGACAACATAACCACCGATGACATACTTGCGCCATGAGGACTTGAAAAAATGGATGTTTAAACCATGCTTAAAATAATAAATATACAATGTTATATAAAATGCGTCGCATATAAATATACCTAGGAAACCTGATTTGTTTAGGCTTTGAATTGACCGTTCCAAGGCGTAGATCCTAGTTTAAAAACACAATGATTTGTATTAGGTGTTCTGATATCATGGATTTGTTGATAACAAAAACATTATCACCTGTTATTGTTTATGGTGTTTAAGTGTATGTTTTTGTAATTTTTCTAAATATACGTGTGGTTATGTAAAAACTATTACTATGTTTGTACATTCAGTGTATCATTTTACACTTCAACGCCGTTATTTCGAAGTCGTCGGGACCGTTAAAAAAACTTCAGATTAACGATTATTCGAAATAAACATTTGACAGACGACTTCTTTGATCCTGAAAAAATACAACATTGTGGAATTCGCATGGTTCGGTCACACATTTAATAACTGTTTTACTTAAAAACGGAAACTAGTCAGATAGCAATAGATTTCTACGTGTAACAAACGGAGGAATAAAACGATTCTTTTTCTTCTTTTTATTTTTCTCTTATTACAGAACATATAAAATATAATGCATAGCGCATTATACATGTAAATACATATGAATACATTTTCGGAAATGAATTCACTTTTTTTAAATAAGACGCGATGTCTTTCTGAACACCGGCGTTAGCAGCACTAAACTGGACGCGTGTAACATATTTCTCCAATTTGTCAAGGAAATTGAAGAACTGGCTTCCGCCCGTGTTTTGCTCGCAGAACTGCCTTACGTCGTTGATGCATGTGGTCACACGTTGATTAGATATCATGTTCATTCATATGTTGTCGGCCTCGTCGTCGGCTTTTGACGCCATTATAAAATTAACATGCTACGAGCAGGCGACAAAGGTGTAATTATCGGCTTTGACGCACAACGCGCAGACGACATAGGTGTGAAATTACGCTCAGTGTTTTGCAGTTTTGACTTCGGATTAAAGATTGACAATAAGGTGTAAATTATAGTGTTGGGACCGACATAATCACTTCGAATTAACGATTTCTTCGGATTAACGAAGTTCGGATTAAAAATGAAATTTTACATTGAACAAAGAAGAACCACAATCGGGACCTGAAAAATACTTCGAAATAACGGTGACTTCGGATTATCGGTGTTCGAAATAACGGTGTTGAAGTGTATGTATTTTTCTTTCCCAAAGTGTTGCTTCTTCCTCAGATGATCTACGATTATCTGATGTTTGTACGTAATGATACTTTGCTCTAAAACATTGTCAGCAAGTGGGTATCATGCTGCTTCTTTATATTTCTTCGTATATCAGAAATTCTGTTTCTCTGATCGAAAAAACAAATCCTAAGTAATCCAAGTGCGGAGGTCAAACATTTTCAGCAATACCCTCGACATGAAAAAATTATATTTGACAAGTTTTAGTCCTTGAAAATTGATTGCTGAAACTGTATAAGATTAAAAGAATGACTAACCCTTATCACTTCGTTAATTCACAAGGTTATATTTTCTTGGCAAACCGTTCGTGTTTCCGAATTTAGAAAGATAAAACTGGTGATGAATTTATACAAGAAGCAAAGTAACACAGTATTTAACATGTAAACGAATTCGATTTTGCCAGAAGTGGCTGCACCAGTCTAACAGTTCTTCAAATTTGCATTGGTAGCACGGTCTACGTCACAGTTGCGATCAATATCGTACAAGAAAAGCGTACATACATGCGATATTTCTTGAAATGGCCATCGCCGTCTCAGAAAACCCTTCCGCTGATATTCATAATAAGTATAGGCGGGGATTAAAGAGTCGCGACCATGTTCATGCAGGGACAATACGGTCGTCTGAACTATTCGTTTACTACATTGACATTGATTGATCCAGGTCTTCCCCCGGAGAATTCAGTCAGGTCCGCACAGCTTTTTGGGGTGGCAATAGAAATGCGGATTGCGAACGATGTTGTAGATGTATACTTCTTCATTTTCTAACGCTCTTAATGTTAACTAAATGTATTAGAGAGTCAATATCGAGTCCGTTTTAGAAGGGACAGTACTCAGTGTCTTTGGTTAGATATTGAGAACATTCCCTGATTATGGATCAAATCCGTGATCTCCCAGTCTCAATGCAGACACTAGTCCTGTTCAGAAATGCGGCCTTGACACGAAAAATTTACTATGACAACAAATTGAATAGGTTTTCACAAATGTATATGAATAGTTAGTTACGTTTCGGATAAAGCCTCATAATCAGCTTGTTTTAAACAATTTCTTTATTTTGTTTTGTCAAACACCACATCTTAAACTACACAAGTTTGGCTGATTAAAATTACAGTGATATTATGGGCATCTAACAGTATATGCTATGCATATAGGTGTCTATCGCAACCGTTGTTTATTTTTGGTGTTTTCACTTTATTTACACTTATATTTGTTAATGCAGCATCGACATACTAAAACAATATCCTGGAAATAGAAAAATAATGTTTTTGAATATCAAGCGTTCTTTCGTTTTGACAACTGACGACAGAAATGATTCGATGTACGATGTGAATCTAAATTTAGTTTTAGTTCCGATTCGTTCATACGACACAAAGGCAAAATTTTGTTTTACGGATCATTTCGACTTAGAGGACTGGGTGAGTCATGTAACATATAGAATATAATATATTTTTTAAACAACTGGTAGCAAGATGAGTTGCAGATAAGTGATCAGTAACCACATTTTAACTAACTCTTTTGACCTGTTAATTCTTTTCAGCTCAATCTCAGATTGAAAAATGCCCATAATATCACTTCAAGAAATTATGTACCAATACCTGTCTTCACATTATTTAAACACAATGCAGCAATTATATCTTATAGCGTTTTGTTTGACATTATGTTTAATAAAATGTATCCCGTAATGAACTATTAAAAGTTTCCTTTTTGCAGCTGTAGATTTTTGTGTAATGTTTATATTTCATATATATGTTTACATGTATTCCAAACGTACCAGTTTATCCAAAATGGATTCAAACTGGAGAGGAAACAATACGCTGACTTAATGAAACACATAGTTTTGCAAGTATGTCTCGTTTCGCGGCCCACTAGAAATTATATCGGGTATTTTAATATTAGCGTTTGACTGACCACACGGGCGCTGCATCTGGGCGACTATAAATTGTATATTTAAAAATGAAATACCGTTAAGCTTTTTGCCCGTTCTTACACATATTTGGGTTTGTTAATTTCAATTTATACTTTTCAGTTTATATTAAAATCTGGGGACGTTTTCGTGCGATGTTTAATAGATGGTCTGCTCACGACATTTTTCCTTCAATAGAATATCAGAAGGTAGCTGTTTATTTGTCGACTTAGATCGTGTCGACCAAATATTTTTTCGGGAAAAGCCGGAAACATTTACGTCGAGACTTTCACTTATGCCGTTATGGCGAGTGAAATTAAGTGAGAAAAAGCTACAAAACTATGACGACATTCCATGTTATTTCACAGTAAGTCGATATAAACTAATCCGGCATGACCATATTATAGGGGTGAACCATATAAGCTTCCGTACTTTTCAAATACGTAATAATGTCTCACTTTTAATTCTGTTTGACAATTAGCGACTTATTAGAGATTCTCAGAGTATCTTGCGTTCGTGCATATTCTCCCTTGTTTTGTCTCAAATAATTATGCTTTATTCAATCACACGTATTCATGGTTTCGTTTCTATCGTCTAAATGGAAATCAACAGACGGTACATGCGTAAATTTTGGTTTATTACTCTTCAAAATGTTACTCATAGTTGTTAAAAAGAAACGATATTTATAAAACAAAACATTGATACTACTTTAAATTATTTTTAATAATATTTCGTTACATCAAATCCAACATAAAGAGTGAGTACCATATTATATGATCCGCACCTAATTCTACAACCATCAAGGCCAAACTGTATAGAACTGCACTTAACAAATTGACAATACTTCGATACGTCTGCCGCCTGAGATTGTTAGTTATTACATTTACATGCCATTGATATGCGAAGGACACGTAAGGCGCAGCGTACATGTATACATTTGCTGTATGTACGGGTTATAGATATGTCCCGAAGGCGCTTTTTATTGGCGTCGCACTGAAGTGCGGTGACTCGTATGTAATACGTGTTTTTTCGCTTATGGGAGGAGAAGTCATTTTACGGATCAATGTATATATTTTTGTTGTCAGAATATCTTGCATAGTGGTGATTTTTTGTGAAAATTAGTGTAAATAAGTAATGCATTTGTGGCTATTACATGTACTACATCATTTATTGCCAATAATGCAAAGCTAATTCGTTTAATTAATAACTGATCACAGGGACTGGGCAATAATTAAAGATCACAGGGACTGGGAAAATATGCGAACCGGTGAAACTTTCTGGTTTTGGATAAAAATAAAACATAATCAAAATATATTGATTTTGTTTTTTGTCTAACAATAGCACAGACTTATGCTGTTCGAGTTTTGGTTAAGGCGTATTTTCTTCAATTTTACAAGACGACAGCGATTACACGGTTTATTGCTAAATTGATAACCGTTAAACTACAGTCACTTATTAATATCTTAGTTAGAAGGTGATTTTTTAAGCGGTTCCGTAGTGTAGTGGTTACACGCTCGCTTCACATGTGAGAGGCCGAAGGTTCGAGCCCCAGTAGAATCAAAGTATTTTATTTGTGTTCTATGTTAACTTTTTGTTTTGATGTAGACATGTTTTTTTAAATAAATATGATGTTTTATTGTAACCATTTTTTGTTATTTATTATGCCCATGAAATATATGTGTGAGAGGGTGGGGTCGTAAACACATTAAAACGTGTACAGTGTTTTCATATCAATGAGTACTCAACCCCTTTCGTAAATGAGCAACGTAAGAATACGTTCAGAATCATCTCCCCTTGAAGTTGAGAAAAATATTAAATTGCGCTTACAAGATGAAGCAGATTTTTTAAAACCTACACAGAACTGTTCCATAAATGAAAACTGCACACGGACAGTAAAAATAGGAAACCAATGTAAATAAAATGAACTATGAAATGTTTGGGGGTTACAACACAAAATCATAGATAATTGTTATTTGGGGGTTATAACACAAAATCACAAATAATGGTTATACCAGTGTCTTTTTCGATTTTGTTTAAAATAATCGGCCAATACATTAATATTTACAGTAGAAAAAAAATCGTTCCATGTAACTTCATTGAGTGCCTTTTACACTGAAATTCCCGACGCCCTTTGATGCTTTGCATCAATACTTATCTTGTAAGAGCAAATTAGATAAAGATTAATTCTAATGTAAGCAAATCGTTGAAGTATTCAATATATAAGAATTAATTACGACAAAACATCTGGACGAATACAAACTAGTTATATATGTGTACATGCGCACGAAAAAAAGAGTTAGGTGAAATCCTTTCATGGTAGAGATATAATTAAACACTAGCATTGATGGGAAAAGTTTAAGTTTCATGAGATTGCTTTACAATTTATTTCAGACAGTCGAATCTTTTTTCAGATAGTCAAATATAGAAAACACTGAAACATTTACAAGAACTGATAAACGGACCGGTGTAATGTTTTAATATTTCATACCACTTTTGCATAAATCAATTAATTCAAGCAAGCAAAAGGTATAAACACTCACAGATATACTTATCTGCATACATAACCATATAATTCATAAGCCAACACAAAAAGAAATAAGTAAGCCGGATAATTATTCAGACAAAACATAAATCAACCTTGAGCGCTTAACCAGTACTCATAAACTCAGATTGATTCGTTATATGTAGAGTTATAGAATGATGAGTAGACGTGATATGTTTCATGTTCAAAATAATAACAACGAACATATTTTGAAAATGAAGCGTTTTGACGAATAAAAATCTTTACTTTTAAACCCATGCGATTTCTGTTTAATCTTTGTATCGATGGCGAGCTCCGATAAAGTAAGAGTACAATTTTATTATTATTTTGCGTAGCGATCCCATTTAAATGGAACGCAAAGTGCTTTGACGTTTCATGTCAATCCTTGCAAAAGTGAAACGGTGTGCTGTGATATGAATACACACACTCCTAATTGATTTAATAAATCATGGAAAGTATGGCAGCATGGATTTCATTTCCATTGCTGTATTAAGCATAATTGTGTAGTTAGTTCTATGCATATTTTCCCGAAAAAATATGCCAAGATTGATACCTCTTTGAACAGTACTTCTTACGAAATCCAAAGTTATAGAGGTCAATGGGGTTATGATAACTTAAGTTTTCACTTGGAAAGTGTTTTTTTTAATTTATTTAATTCAAATTTAACAAGATACGTTACCACTTATCAAATGTCATATATTTAAAGTTTTAAATCGTTAATTTTATTTAACCAAATCATCTAACACCACTCCATGCGTGTGCTATACGCACACATTGACAACATTTGATGCGGGGGATATGGCTATTTTAACTGAAATACTTTAATTACAAAATTGATAACAGTATGTTTGTATTTTCATGTAGCATGGTAAATTGAGAGTATAAGCTCGAGAATTCCATCAAACACAAACCAGCTGAATTCTAACAGCAGACATATTTCTTTCGAAAAGGTGTGCAAAAACATCAACCTTTCATTATCGATAACCATAACAATCGTATAGATAACCATGACAATGAAACCAATACTCATACGTCTAACATGGTCGTTTACAACAATATTGGTTTCAGAGTTTTTCGGTCTGATAACGCATACTGAAATATAAAAAAAATAATAGTAATATAATGATTATATTAATGATAATGATGATACTAACAACAATACTACTAATAAAAATAAAACAAGAAGTAGAAGAAAAAGAATAAGAAGATTAAGAATACTTCTATGGTTCTGTTTAAGTAAATCAACTAGGATTCTGCTTCTTTTTTACAGATTACGTGTGACTATTGTAATTCAAAAAGACGTCTTTTATCGAGAGAACATACCGTATGTAACTGTCTCGTTATATTTGAGTTATGTATCGAGAAAGCAACAAGGTATAACCATGATCATTATTTGAACTGTATCATACTTTTGCATTCTAGAAGATCAAATTCATAATATTCTACATACTCGTGTATGATAGTATTCAATACGTCATTGACGATACTTGCTACACTAATTGTGTGCGCTAATCACGTTAAGTGACTTGCTCTGAGAAAATACCTGTTACCGCATTCGCCTGTGACATTCACTGCTTTGAATAAAGTTTAATAAATGTAAATGTTTTGTTTCATTATAGAAAAGTCCATTTCGCACACATGCAATGAATTGTACACCTCTGCTAATTATTTCAGTGATGCAAATCGTTGTTATCAGCAGATGCGCGTTCTGTATTGTTCAAGATCGCATTTGGTATATACAAATGTTTTACTTTTGTTGTATGAGACTCATAATTATAGACATTGATAAAGGTAAAACTAAAATCGTACTAAAATACTAGCAAATAAGGACAAAAGAATGAAAATCGACCAAATAATAAGAACAACATCATATACATGTGTACATATAATAATCAATATCGGACAAAAGCGTTACCATTTTTCACCATTTTACTCATGCATACCTAATCCACTAATAGATATATATAAATGTAGACAAATTTAGAAGTGTCTTCAGAAATGCCCACTGGACGTAGAATAAATATTACTGTTTGAGTAAGTTTGCTTCTGTGCTAACATATACAGACACCTTTAACCTTTAAGTGGCCTTCGTGCTAGAACATGTTCAACTGAAATTACGCTGAAAAAGTAATCAACTGTTAATGAATACAACTGTCTAAATGTTTGGTCGTATATTCTTTATTTGCTCAGTGATGCCATATTTAAAGTGTCTGCTTTTTCTAAGCACCGTTTGATACAACACATAAAAGCTGGTGATGGAATACACACTAGTTTCTTTTAAACAGATATTAAACCCAATGTACCTAGAACGAAACGTCCATAGAATTTGTACGGAGCATTTTGATCTGGACGAGGTAAACAACGTGTGTATTACAATTAAACCCAATGTACCTAGCATGAAACGTCCATAGAATTGTACGGAGCATTTTGAGCTGGACGAGGTAAACAACGTGTGTATTACAATTAAACCCAATGTACCTAGCATGAAACGTCCATAGAATTGTACGGAGCATATTGAGCTGGACGAGGTAAACAACGTGTGTATTACAATTAAACCCAATGTACCTAGCATGAAACGTCCATAGAATTGTACGGAGCATTTTGAGCTGGACGAGGTAAACAACGTGTGTATTACAATTAAACCCAATGTACCTAGCATGAAACGTCCATAGATTATACGGAGCATTTTGAGCTGGACGAGGTAAACAACGTGTGTATTACAATTAAACCCAATGTACCTAGCATGAAACGTCTATAGAATTGTACGGAGCATTTTGAGCTGGACGAGGTAAACAACGTGTGTATTACAAATAAACCCAATGTACCTAGCATGAAACGTCCATAGAATTGTACGGAGCATTTTAAGCTGGACGAGGTAAACAACGTGTGTATTACAATTAAACCCAATGTACCTAGCATGAAACGTCCATAGAATTGTACGGAGCATATTGAGCTGGACGAGGTAAAAAACGTGTGTGTTACAATTAAACCCAATGTACCTAGCATGAAACGTCCAGAATTTTACGAAGCATTTTGAGCTGGACGAGGTAAACAACGTGTGTATTACAATTAAACCCAATGTACCTAGCATGAAACGTCCATAGAATTGTACGGAGCATTTTGAGCTGGACGAGGTAAACAACGTAAAACGTCCATAGAATTGTACGGAGCATTTTGAGCTGGACGAGATAAACAACGTGTGTATTACAATTACTCATATTACATTGCACAAAAAGTGTATATGTTGCACAATACATATTATTAAAACAACAAATTCCTAAGCGTTATAAAAGAATCTTGCTTCGCTATATTGACAATATGCTATTAGATAATATCTAAATATCACGCTTTACAATACATTTTCAATGTAGAATACATGTATGCATATGTCGGTATTACTTACCAGATTAATTAGAACTACTAAACCGTAAATCCCCATAAACACTAAAAATCATTGAAAGTTTCGTTAACACATAACACATCGCTGTTCCTTATAGCAAGAGCAAACATTTCAACGCTAGATGTGGTCTGGTAACATAGATTTAAAGAATCACAATGATCATGTGTTTTATTATATGCTATTCATTTCATGAAAAAATATATATCTACCTTATGCGTTTACATTTAAAAAGAAATATCAAATAATAGTTAATGTATGAAAACGTAAGGGAACGGTATCAGCATAATTATACTTAAACTTGTTTTCGACTCCTCTTATAACATGTCTCTGTGTTTGAATCAATAAGTATATTGCATTCTAATAAATAGAGTTTGAATCATTTGAAACACCCCCTAAATACCAGTGCACACCATTGCATCGGACATAGCGCAATTTCACTGCATACCAAAAGCGATTGCTCTGTACACAGCCGTCTAAGCATTAGTTTACAGGTTCAATAGTATACATACAACGCAATAATACATTAATGCATACATGTGTTGACTTACTTGAAATTTAATTTGTGAACAATGCATTGATTGTGACAGTGAAATTAAACTTTCCGGGGGGGGGGGGGGGTAAAATATATTTGAAATAACTCAATCACATTTCATTTGAAAGCAGTTAATCAACTATGAGACAATTTTGAAATTAAAATCGTGTTACATGTGGTTAAGATGAAAAGCTCTCCAATTTCAGCCCATTTGTATACTGAATGAGCAAGGTAAGAGGAAGTGTTCAGCAGCTTAGGTGTACAGCGTATGCAATGATCTATAGTAAGTATTGAACAACTATTTCACCCTTTACCACTTAGATACGTATTTTGACGCATATGTAGTCCCTTGAAAAGTTACATTAAATTGAATACCTTTCTTACTTGATTACAATTGTTAAGGCTTCATTTCCAAACCTTAGATACTGATGAGTAGCATACAGCATAAAACCTGATGAGTAGCAAACAGACTCGCAGGCTGTTCTGGTTATTTGCTGTTAACACATTGACACTTTGCTTCTGAGTGGGAAAGGCTTAAGCAACATTTGTATCGCAATTATGTATAGTGGGCATTGCATAACTATTTGAACACGTGTGCTGAGTATTGCGGTGTATACATCTTGTTTTGTCAATTGTAAACATTTATATTGATATATTTTATTTTGACTATGGGTCAATGAGTGTACGCGTAGATTAACTAAAATGTATTTGTAATTTATTTGGTATATGTTAGATACACCATGCAGTTCAGCATCTGTGTCGGTGTGTTCATGCGTTAAGACAACAGGATATATATACATAAGGACAAACTATCATGTGTGTCATGCATAAGAAAGGCGGGTTTGAACATTTGTCTATATAAATCATATTTACGCATCTTTTATCAAATAGATATGGAATGTGTTTATAGATACCCTACATAGACCTATAATACTTAAAAGCTAAGCATGCACAAATCCTTTTGTATGGTTACCACCATGCAATTCAAATGCATGTATTTCTAAGAAGTATTAAGTATAAAGGGCCATCTGCAGTATGCCTATTGAAGGAATTTTTAAGAATATATAACCAAAATAACAAATCATATTTGCTAAATAACATTCGTATGTGTTTAGCCAATATCACTTATAGGAAGATTACATTTTAATTACAGATCACGACTTTCGGACATAAACAACTTTTAAATAATAATAAATAATGAATGGACATGTAAAAAATCAGATAAACTCGATACAAAGTTCAAGATCATATAGAGTTCTCGTTTAAAATAAAATTCAAACAAGTTATCTCTCTCGAGTTCTGTATTTTATTTCTTTTAACTTGAAATATGTATCAGAAAAATACATTAAACATTCTAGTTGATGTATCAATAAAACATGCAATGTACATAACGTTTTGCATTCGAATGTATTTCCTGTGGAATACGAAATGACATATTCAAAGACTTTCGTAAGACATCGTCATAAAATCAGTTTGAACAGTAATCGTTAATCAATTTCGTGATTTCGCGTTATTTGCTTAGCCATAAATAGAAGGCCCCATTCCAACAGTCAATATCCAAGAGTTATCCAGCGATTTTCTTGAGTCCTAATTTACAAGAGGCCATTACGAGCTGCGACATTGGAGAGACCACTCCTTTACAGCAGGCAGTCAATAATGGTTGAACAGTTCATGGAACTTAAACAAATTATTGTTCTCTTTGACGTTTAATCAATCTTTCTTCTTCGTTGCATGATGTGTAATGTTTAAAATGTAACATATTTAAATCATTTAATACTGCTTTATAGTGCATTGTTACAATTATAAATAATTACCAATTAATTAGAACATCATAAAAATATTATATTTTGCTACACTTTTTCCGTTTTCTGCTTTTTGCAGATTGACAAAACGTTCTGATCGATCGTTTCCTTGTTTACTCGTGAAATATTATGATATTAATGTGTTTCTGCTGTTTGGTTTATTGCCTTAAAGTTTAAATAAAAAATGTTATTGTTTTGTAATCTGATAAAATTAATGAAGCACTGCTCAGTTCTTTTTAATCCGGACAATGGGATTACACGAATACTGCAGCAGGATACGTTACATTTTACATAATGCACAACAAACACATCGAACAATTCCGAGATAAATATTTGATTAATAATGCAACATTTTGCAACATACTTTAGACCCACCAAATATTATACTCTCTCTGTAGAGTCTTCAAAACAAGGGCTGTTTATAAAACATGCATTCCCCCCATATGGGCTGTCAGTTGTAGTGGCAGTCATTGTGTGAATACGGTTTGTGTCACTGTGACCTTGACCTTGACCTTTGACCTAGTAACCTGAAAATCAATAAGGTTCATCTGCCAGTGATGATCAATGTACCTATGAAGTTCCATGATCCTAGGCCTAATTATTCTTGAGTTATCATCAGGAAACCATTTTACTATTTCGAGTCACTGTGACCTTGACCTTTGACCTAGTGACCTGAAAATCAATAGGAGTCATCTTCCAGTCATGATTAATCTACCTATGAAGTTTCATGATCCTAGGCGTAGGAAAAAAAAAAAATTATCTGGAAACCGTTTTACTATTTCGAGTCACTGTTACCTTGACATTTGACCTAGTGACCTAAAAATCAATAGGGGTCATCTGCCAGTCATTATCAGTGTACCTATGAAGTTTCATAATCCTAGGCGTAAGCATTCTTGAGTTATCATCCGGAATCCATTTTACTGTTTCAAGTCACTGTGACCTTGACCTTTGACCTTGTGACCTGACAATCAATAAGGGTCATCTGCGAGTCATGATCAATCTACCTATGAAGTTTTATGATCCTAGGCCTAAGCATTCTTGAGTTATCATCTGGAAACCATTTTACCATTTCGAGTCACTGACCGACGGACCAACATGAGCAAAACAATATACCCCTCTTCTTCGAAAGGGGCATAAATATGTAAAGCTGTTATCAATCGAGCTCACACACGAATCGCGTAACATAACTATGTTTTATTATTGGCTTAAGCTTAGTTACAGTACCATACAGTCGTATGTCAGCCATCGACTGATTATCACCATAAATATATTGCAAATGTGACGACATTAAAATTACAGTTGAACCGTGTTATTTCGAAGCAGCCGGGACTTGTAATATTATGTTCTGATTCTTTTATGTTATTTCATCTTCTCCCATTTCTTCTACTTACTAATATTAGTTGGTAGTACTATTATTTGTTTATTTTATGTTCTTTTTTGGCTGGTTCTTATCATGTTAAGTCTTGAGCCTTACCATAAATCGTTTGCGATATGTAAACATTATCAAATCAAGGTGGAAGTGGCTTTTACCTAAATATTTTAAGATTTGTAACTCAAATCACTTGTGCCATATTACATATTTGATTGATTTACTTATGATATGGTTTCAATGAAATATACTAACAAACCCATATAGTTTACACATAAAGCAGAAAAAAGAATATAAGGTAACCTAACTAACAAATCATATGATCAGTCGGTTTTACAAGATCCTGCAATAAAATTTAAAACAAAAACATTAATAAGTGTGTTTCAGCCTAAACACCCACGTACATGGAAGTCAACTAGCTTTGCATATTCTTCTTATCTACGGAAACCTTTCGAACTTGCTGGAAACACTGTAACAACATTGGAAGATTGACATGTTTATCGAACAAATCCGGTTGCTATCGGACATTTGCCAAATCTTATGACTTCCATTCTTTGAGGATTTTTGCTGCTACAGCTTCTGTCATGATGGAATGCAGCTGTCAGAAAGATAATAGCGTATGTGGGAAAAATAAAGGGCGGAAAAGACGTGCGTTTCACCATGCTTCCTCTTTGCATCCCGCCCATGTCGGCCTAAGACCTAGTCAATGCTGTAAATGTGACTTGACATGTAATAAAGATTCCAAAATGACATACAAGAACCGATTTGAACATGGTAACTGTTACTAATTATAGGATTTACAGCCATCATTGCCTTTTTGCTAAACACTTATCGTAGACTCGATTCTTAAAAAACAAACAAAAAAACTCAGTGTTCATTTAGTATTGGGTGATGCAGTACGGTTTTGATCATCAAAAACTAAGAGTAGATTTTAAAGTTTAGTAAAGATACCGTTCCATGGGTCAGTATACTTAATGTTTTGAACGGCCCAAAGTATAAAACTGATATTTTGGAAGAAAGAACTAAAAATGACTATAAATTGTCTTCACTTACACATTATGTGTTTATAATGTTAAGGAAGGATGCTGTCATGGAACAAACCTACAGTACAGCCGAAATGTAACCTCTTGCTGAGACAAAACAGTAAAAAAAAACTGATTGTATGTTAGGATTGATCAGTGAATTTATGTAATATCGTAATGCATGTTCGTATTTGACACAAATGTGCTGTATTTGATGTTATAGCCAAGCAATTATTACTCATAAATGATTTGTCATCACAACTCCATTATGACATTTACCTCAAACAAAGACTATTATTTGCATAACACAAGCAGTTGTAATTATTGAAGCGACTATCGTTCAAGTAACGAAAACAAAGAACGCGAAAAAAGTCAAAGGACTGGAATTTCGTCATGTTTATATGGCTATGTAATGTACTCAGTTGGGTTATATTCCAGGATTATACTTTGATAGCGGGCCATTGTGTAGAATGAATATGACTTGCGAAGATATTGAGTTATTCTCAATTGATGCAAGAGATCAAAATGAACGTTCAGCCTTAATACTATGTTAATTGCATGTGAAACTCGCATTACAAAAATACTTTCCTGCCGAGTCAATTACAGAGTGTACAGAAGTATTGAAATGGTATAAATTACAGTGAGCCAACCCGAGACGTGCGATCAGAACAAGACGGCATAACGTTAATAAAAAACAACCATACAATCAGCACAAATTGAAGCCTGAACCATCTAAAGCAAATGACTGACGTAACTATTGAACATTCAAATCATCATCCCAAAACAGACTTCTGTGTCTGGCGTTCGGCAGTAACGCAAGACATGCCTATAGAAGCGTTGATGATTTGTTTATCACGTAAGTGGTATATTTTACAAGGACATATTCAATTCATAGTTTCTGTCGGTGATTGTTTGTATGCGTAGGTTGCTGTTTTTGCTAAGTAGATGAAAACCATATAATTTCAATTTTAAGCTGTATTTTGTTTTTAACATAAAACACAAAATATGTTAAAGATTTCTAGTGTCACTGGTCTAGATTAAATTCATTTGAATCGCTATCAGTATTTGTCAGTTTCTTGTTCTCCTTTATGTTATATCGTCAAATATAAACAATGGTCTGCAAGATGTTGATGGAAGGCACAAAAATATATTTTAAAAATATCACCATAAAACGCAACCATTATTCGAAGAAAACTAGCATCTTAATGTCCTCATCATTTATTAAACATTATCAAAAGGAAACCGTGACTGGAGCTTGAAAACATTTATACTTTCTGATGGCAACAAACCAAGCGATTTGTAGCTTAGAAATTGCCATTTATAAAGCGTTTGTATAGGATAAAACATATAAACTTGATTATGTGAACGTAAACAATATTCTATTCATGACCCGCAATTAGTCATACTAGTCGTTATAATCTTCATGTGTTTTTTGTTGAAATAATTTCATACATTTGTTTAACAACTTATGAACATTATTATATAAGTGCCAATCCCCAACCGAATGCAACAGTTACCTCTGCCAATTTATACATGGCTGTATACTAAGTATTTTTTTCCAAAAAATTAGAACATTTTCGCAATGTAATTAGGCATTGAATCTCACTGCAGATCAACCTCGATTGTTCAAGGTCTTCAGTCATCTTAGTCAGCTTCGCAAACAAACACCTTGTGAATGAAAGAACTCTGCCATGTTCTGTACTTTGTTTAAATTGCACTCATGGCATTATTGTCTTACCATAAAATTGGAAATTTATCATGTCATTAATTATGGCTGGTACACATGCCAACCTGAGTATTGTAATGTAAATCTAATAACGCAAAATATTGCTTTTGAAGTGAAAAAAGTGACATTGCATAAACATCGTTTTTATCTAAACAGCTTAATGGCTTTCGAATAAAAGTACCTTCTAGCAGTGTAATCAGGAGATAAATTTGTCCGGTTGTCTTTATTGTTTACAAAAGTGACAAATTTACATGTATTTAACGAATGAGTCATTAATATGATTTAATTAAGAATGCGTTTACAATAAGATAAAACAAGAGGTCAAAGATGGCCCCAGTTCGCTCACATGAGAGGAGTCGGTTAATTCAATCTTTACCAAATGTCAAACTTGACCTAGATATTGTCAAGACAAACATCCTGGTCAAGTTTCATCATTATTTCATCTGCGAGTCATGATCAATGTACATATGAAGTTTCATGATCCTAGGCTAAGCATTCTTGAGTTATCATCTGGAAACCATCCATTTTTCTAAGTTAAGTCACCGTGACCTTGACAGCCATAGTGTGAATACGTTTTTTGGCACTGTGACCTTGACCTTTGACCTAGTAACCTGATATTGTATAGGGGTCATCTGCGAGTCATGAGTCAATATACCAATGAAGTTTCATGAACCTAGGCATAAGCGTTCTTGAGTTATCATCCAGAAACCATTTTACTATTTCAGGTCACCGTGACCTTTACCTTTGACCTAGTGACCTAAAAATCAATAGGGGTCATCTGCGAGTCATGATCGTTGTACCTATAAAGTTTCATGATCCTAGGCATAAGCGTTCTTGAGATATCATCTGGAAACCATTTTACTATTTCGGGTCACCGTGACCTTCACCTTTGACCCAGTGACCTGAAAATCAATAGGGGTCATCTACGAGTCATGATAAATGTACCTATGAAGTTTCATGATCCTGGGCCAAAGCGTTCTTGAGTTATCATCCGGAAATCATTTTACTTTTTCGGGTCATCGTGACCTTGACCTTTGACCTAGTGACCTGAAAATCAATAGGGTTCATCTGAAAGTCATGATCAATGTATCTATGAAGTTTCATGATCCTAGGCATAAGTGTTCTTGAGTGATCATCCGGAAACCGTTTTACTATTTCGGGACATCGTGACCTTGATCTAGTGACCTGAAAATCAACAGGGGTCATGAGTTATCATCCGAAACCATCTGGTGGACGGACGGACCGACATGAGCAAAACAATATACCCCCTCTTCTTCGAAAGGGGGGGGGGCATAATGAGAAATCTGCCCCCTCTCCCAGCAGCCATGTTATTTAACTGACCGGAACCATTTTTGAACTCAACTCTCATATCAAGGAAATAAATATTCTGAGCAAATTTCATGAAAATTTGGTCAAAAATGTGTCTTCTACTGTGTTCACATGTTTTCACTATATACATATAAAGAAAAATGCCCCGCCCACTGGTGGCCATGTTTTTTCACCGATCCCGACCATTTTCAAACTAGTCCGAGCTATCAATAAAACCAATGTTTTGACCAACTGTCAAGATTTTGGGCAAACATTGTGACTTCTAGAGTGTTTACAAGGTGTCTCTAAATCCAAAAAGGGAAAACTGCAACTATATACATATAGAGATAAATGCCCCGCCCACTGGCGGCCATGTTTTTTCACCGATCTCGACCATTTTCGAACTCGTCTGAGACATCAATTGAACCAATGATTCGACCATTGGTTGGGCAAAAATTTTGACTTCTAGAGTGTTTACAAGGTTTCTTTATAGCCAAATAAGGAAAACTGCCCCGCCCACTGGCGGCCATGTTTTTCAACAGATCAGATTCACTTTGAACTCAACCAAGATATCATTAAGACAAACATTTTGACAAAGTAACATGAAGATCGGGCATGAAATGTGACTTCTACAGTGTTTACAATGTTGTTCTTTTTTTTTACCTAGTGACCTGGTTTTTGATCCGGCACAACCCAGTTTCGAACTCGGTCGAGATTTTATTGGGACAAAGCTTCTGACCACGTTGGGACAAGAAATGTAGCCTCTGGAGTGTTTACGAGCAAATGTTTTCGGACGGACGGACGGACATACGACGGACAAAGACCGGTCACAAAAGCTCACCTGATCAATCAGGATAGCTAAAACATGAAACAGGAGAAATGTGGAATTCAAAATCGAAAATGCAAACAAAAACTGCGACTGCCTTTATTCTGATGGTATTTTACGATGTATCATGTGCATTTTAAGAAGATCATATGGTTTGACATTCACGTGTTTTTATTATTAACGACATTTACTTGTACACAAGTTCATCATTGAAACGCAATATTGAGACGTCACTGCTAAGTTTTGCGATTTTTATGTTTCATGGTATCTAATGTTGTTTGTTAGTTTGTGTGCAACACGTCTCATGCAATATACACCATATACTTTCAAATAATATTGGACATTTTAAGTACGTCTGGTGGAAACATTGAGGTCAAAGATATATGACAGAAAGATTGATTAAAAAAACATGACTCAGAGTGTAAACACAATATTCAACAAGAACATATACAAACATATTGCTACTATAAATAGTAAGAAGTTGACGTCACGATCGGGTCGCAATTCGTATCCACCTGACGAATATAATACAATTTACAATGTTCTTTATCTGCAAACATCATTCACTTAAAATAAATCTTTTGACCAGTCAATCAGAAGCTCAAATATTTCGTTCCTATAAGCAGGACATAAATGCGCTGTTTTTGATGTTAGCGCAAAACAAATATTACTCATAAATGATTTGTCATCACAACTGCATAATGACATTCACCTCAAAGCACATTATTGCGTAAAACAAGTGGTTGTAATTATAGCAGCCGCTGCCATTAACGTAACGAAAACTAAGAACGCGCATACACTCATCATGTCCATAATACTTTGCAATACAAACAGTTTGGATTTATTCCAGGACTTAACTTTGATAGCGGGCCATCGTGTAGAATGAAATGGCTTGCGAATAAATTGCGGCAATCTATAACAATGAAATAGGTCAAAATGATTGTTAAGCCTGGATGTTATGTTTACTGCAGGTGAAACTCGCATTAAAAAAAATTACGTTCTTGGCGAGTGAATTAAAGATTATACGGAAGTATTCAAATGATATCAATTACAATGAGCCAACCCGAAACGTGCAATCAGAATATGACAGCATTAAGTTAATAAAACACAACCACACAACCAGCACAAATTGAAGCCTGCCCCATCTAAAGCAACTATTGAACATTCAAATCATCATCCCAAAACAGACTACTGTGTCTGGCGTTTTGCAGCAACGCAAGAAATGCCTACAGAAGCGTCGATGATTTGTTTATCACGTATGTGGTACATCTTGCAAGGACAGGTTCAATTCATAGTTTCTCTCGGTGATTGTTTGTAGGCGTTTTCTGCTACTTATTGCTAAGTAGATGCAATCCATACATTTTCAAGTTTAAGCTGCATTTTTTAATATTAAAAACCAATACATTTTAAAGCTTTGTATTGTCACTTGTCTATGGTAATTCATTTAAATCGCTATTAAATCAGCATCTAGTTCCCCTTTATGTCATATCTTCAAATATAAACAATGATCTGCAAAACGCCGTAAAACGCAACCACTATTCAAAGTAAACTAGTATCTATATGCCTTCATTAGTATTAAACATTTTCAAAAGGAAGCCGCGACTGGAGCTCGAAAACATGTTAACGTTCTGATAAACAAGTGGGCCATGGTCTCTCACCTGAGAAGTATTAATGATAAGTAAGGGTTGTAAAACATCTTTTTGCGTGACTTCTAGAGTGATAACAAGGTTTTACTATAGCAACATAAGGAAAACTGCCCCGCCCCCTGGCAGCCATGTTTTTCAACAAACCAGAACCATTTTCAAACTCATCCAATATATCGTTAAATAAATGTTCTGACTAAGTTTCATGAAGATTGGACAATAAATGTGACTTCTAGAGTGTTAACAAGGTTTTACTATACACTTAAGCCATATAAGGTAAACTGCCACGCCCCCTGGCGGCCATGTTTTTCATTCAACTGAAACCATTTTCAAACTCTTCCAAAATATTATTGGGACACATGTTCTGACCAAGTTTCGTGAAGATTGGACTAAAAATGTGACTTCTAGAGTGTTAACAAGGTTTAACTATAGCCATATTAGGAAACTGCCACGCCCCCTGGCAGCCATGTTTTTCAACCAACCAGAACCATTTTCGAACTCGTTCAAGATATCGTTATAACAAATGTTCTGACTAAGCTTCATGAAGATTGGACAATAAATGTGACTTCTAGAGTGTTAACAAGGTTTTACTATAGCCATAATGATATTAGGAAAACTACCCCGCCCCCTGATGGCAATGTTTTTCATCCAACCAGAACAATTTTTGAACTTGTCCAAGATATTATTTGGACACATGTTCCCACCAAGTTTCATGCAGATTGGACAAAAAAACGTGACTTCTAGAGTGTTAACAAGGTTTTACTTTAGCCATATAAGGAAAACTGCCACGCCCCCTGGCAGCCATGTTTGTCAACCAACCGGAACCATTTTCGAACTCGTCCAAAATATTATTGAGACACATGTTCTAACCAAGTTTCATGAAGATTGAACAATAAATGTGACCTTTAGAGTGTTAACAAGGTAAATGTTGACGACGCACGACGCACAACGCACGACGCACGACGGACAAAAGGCGATCACAATAGCTCACCATGAGCACGTTGTGCTCAGGTGAGCTAAAAAGCGCCCAAGTGAATAGGTACTTACAAATTGAAATGCAAAGAGCCCTTATGTTGACTTAATAATTGGTAGTTCTATTCATGACATGCGATTTGTCATACTATTCGTTATAATATTCATGTTATTTTTTTTTTCAAATTGTTTTCATACATTTGTTTTAACAACTTATGTAAATCATAATGCAAATGTTAATCCCCAACCGCATGCAACAGTTACCGCTGGAAATTTTATCTTGGCTTTATGATAAGTTGTTTTTCCCAAAAATTAGAACATTTTCGCAATTCAATTAGGGATTGAATCTCACTGCAAATTTACTTTGATGCATCAAGGTCTTCAGTCATCTTAGTCGGCTACGCAAACAAACATCTTGTGAATTAAAGAATCATGTTAAAAACTCGGAAATTTGTTTAAATTGCACTTATTGCATTCTTGTCTTGCCATGTCAATAATTTTGGCTGGTACACATGCAAACACGGATTTGTTGCAATGTAAATACAATAAAGCAAAACCTAGCTTTTGAATAGAGAAAAGTGACCTTTCACACACACCGTTTTTAATAGCTAAATGACTTTCGAATTCAAGTACTTTCCATCCAGCAGAATCATCAGGATAACATGTTGTCCGTTTGTCTTTTTCTTTACTTAAATATGATTTAAGAATGCGTTTATAAGATAACAAATTGAAACAGCGGAAATGTGGATTTCAAAATCTAAAATGCAAATACAAAATGCAGATGCCTTTATGCTGAAGGTAAATTAAGATGGCTCCTTAACGATATTTGCTTGTACGCAATTGAAACGCAATATTGTGACGGCACTGCTAAGTTTTTCAGTTTTATGTTTCGTATTATCAAATTGTGTTTGTTAGTATGTGTAATATCCGTCTCATGCAATATACACCATTTACTTGCAAATCATAGTGGACATTTTAAAAACGTCTAGTGGAAACATTGAGATCAAAGATGTATGACAGAAATATTGATGAAAACAAAACATTACGATGAATGTAAACACAATCAGTAAAATAAATATAAAACACTTGTACCATCAAAACGTGTTCAACACGACCATATAAAAACATATTGTTACTATAAATAGCAAGAAATTGACGTCACGATCGGGTCGCATTTCATATCCACCAGGCAAATATAATATTTTCAATTGTTTACATCTGAAAACAATTCGATCGCGCGACGACAAAGTTTATAAATGAGGACCCACTCTGAGTCAACGCAAAAGCTAGAAATTAACGAACATGTGGAAAATAATAATAATTTAAACGTAACCAACATTTTTTAATACTGAAAATATCAATTTCAACTAAAACTATATATATGATGATATATATAGATGATACTATTCTTTCTTTAGAAGGGGTCATCAAACACGAATATATAACGACACGCTTATCTGAATTACAGTTTTGATCAATTATTCAATTTAACAAGATAACCATAGTGATCCTAAAGTGCTCACATGAGTTCGAGGTCGGAATTGACTTGGTGACCTAGTTTTTGCAAATAACATTCGACCAAGTTTCGTAAGGATTGATTAACAAGAGGGCCAAGATGGCCCAAGTTCGCTCACCTGAGAGGAGTCGGTTCATTCAATCTTTACCAAACGTCAAGCTTGACTTAGATATTGTCTAGACAAACATCCTGGTCAAGTTTCATCATTATTGAACCAAAACTCTGGCATATGGAGTGTTTTTGTTTTTGTAAGATTTGACCTGGTGACCTATATTTTGAGTTGACCCCACCTTACCAAACATCAAACTGTGCTTACAAAAATAAATAGTATGACCAAGATTCATAAAATCTGAAACAAAATTGTGACCTCTAGAGTGTTTACAAGGATTTTGTATAATTTAATGAACATTTGGACAATCTAAGGGCAATAGTTATGGCATTAATTATGTGATATATATAAAACCAATCTTTGTACCAAGTTTCATGATGATTGGGCAAAACATGTGATTTCTAGAGTGTTCACAAGCTTTTTTGACTATATAAATATAAGAAAACTGCCCCCCCCCCGGCAGCCATGTTATTCAACTGACCGGAACCATTTTCGAACTCAACTCTCATATCAAGGAAACAAATGTTCTGAACAAATTTCGTGAAAATTGGGCCAAAAATGTGACTTCTGGAAAGTTCACATGTTGTCACTATATACATAAAGAGACAAATGCCCCGCCCATTGGCGGCCATGTTTTTCACCGATCTGGACCATTTTCGAACTCGTCCGAGATATCAATAAAACCAATGTTTGACCAACTTTCATGATGATTGGGCAAAAATGTGACTTCTAGAGTGTTTACAAGGTTTCTCTATAGCCAAATAGGGAAAGCTGACCCTCCCCGGCGCCCATGTTATTCAACTGACCGGAATCATTTTCGAACTCAACTCTCATATCAAGGAAACAAATGTTCTGACCAAATTTCAAGAAAATTGGGCCAAACATGTGACTCTAGAGTGTTAACATGTTTTCACTATATACAAATAGAGAAAAAAAAACGCCCACTGGCAGCCATGTTTTTTCACCGATCTGGACCATTTTCGAACTCGTCCGTGAAATCAATAAAACCAATGTTTTGACCAACTTTATGATGATTGGGCAAAAATTGTGACTTCTAGAGTGTTTACAAGGTTTCTCTATAGCCAAATAAGGAAAACTGCCCCGCCCACTGGCGGCCATGTTTTTCAACGGAGCAGAACCACTTTTGAACTCGACCACCATGTCATTAAAGCAAACATTTTGACAAAGTTACATGAAGATTGGGCATGAAATGTGACTTCTACAGTGTTTACAAGGTTTTTCTTTTTTTGCCCTAGTGACCTAGTTTTTGACCCGGCACAACCCAGTTTCGAACTAGGCCGAGATTTTATTGGGGCAAAGCTTTTTATCAAGTTTTATGAAGATCCGACATGAAATGTGGCCTCTAGAAAGTTAACGGGCAAATGTTTACGGACGGACGGACGGACGGACATACGACGGACAAAGACCGGTCAGAAAAGCTCACCTGAGCAATCAGGTGAACTAATAAAAAGCGACCAACTAAAAATGTAGTTTCTATAAAAGGTACAAAGTTAAACGATTTCCTTTGATTGTATCATTTGATCGAGTTTTTACACCTATATGACCCTGATTCCAAATCGTCATAGATAGTGTATAGATTAATATTTGCAATAAATCTTGTAACGATTTAGTCATAATTTTTGCTACCCAAGAGATACCACGGTTTTATCAAGATTTGATCTCGTTACTAGATTTGACAGCACGGGATCAGAATGTTACTCGGCTAAGATGTTTTCAACATAATATTCTTACCAAGTTGCATAGAGTAAGTCATTATTATGGCATCTGACGTTGTCACCGTTTTCTAAGATTTGATTTCTTGACCAAGTTGTTCGATACATCTGACCCATATTCAAGGGAGGGATAGATATGGTCCAAGTTGCATCAAGATTAAGAATAACCTTTCGTGTTTACATGCGTTTTGTTTAAGATATGATCGTGTGACCTAGTTTGTTTTTGTGTGCACATAACTCAGATTTAATCTAATCTTACATGTGGTAAAGATAAACATTCTGACCGCGTTTCATCGAGATTGTCATATACTAACCGTGTTAGCTAGTTTAAGGATGCACATTGAACGCAGCCTAAACATAGTCGAGAAACTCATTCAGACCAAGTTTCATAAAGATTAAGTAATAAATCTAGATTATACTAGGGTATTCTAAGATTGGATTTGGTTTCTGACATGCGGTACCCAGATTCAAGCTCGTCCCAGATTGTATCAAGGTAAATTTACTGAGCATGTTTAATCAATGTTGGATGAGCAATTTGGCCTCTAGTGCAATGACGAACTGCAAACAATACATGCTTCAATACCAATGCATAATTTAAGTTACATAATTGAATTGCAGTAAGCAAAAGTTCGTATCTGACACGTCCCATTCATTTTAAGAACGAAAAATTCGAACAAAAACAACAACCAAAACCCTATCTACTGCATTCGGCATTTGAAAAGAAAAATACAGCGAAGCGTTGAAGACATGATAGTCACGTTGTGCTTTTATATCATATGCAGGGGTAAGTAACAGAAATGAAGCATAGGAAAAATAGATTGGCACGTCAGTCAGAGTTCTGTCGGGTGATAGATTGGCGTCCGTATATTTTTAATACAATATATAGGGAAAGTTTTGGCCTACAACCATCCAAGTTATTACGTAGGTATGAGACGAGGAAGATGTCTGTCAATTTAGAGGCCAATGCGTCAACGGCCATTTTCACATGGGCTTGTAATCTGAAAATGAGCCGCGATTTGAAAAAAAGAGGGTTACATGCATATGCGTAAAGGGTCCTCCCAGGTTAGCCTGTGAAGTCCGCACAGGCTAATCAGGGAGATACTTTCCGCCTATACTTGAGTTTTGCTAAGAAGAGACTTTATTAAAACGAAAAATATCATACTACCGGGAAGTGTCGTCCCTGATAAGCATGTGCTGACTGCACAGGCTAATCTGAGACGACACTTTACGAACATGCATTAAACCCATTGTTCACAGAGCACGGTCCATATGCATGAAATAATATACAAATTGGGTAACGTAATTACCCAAAATGTCAATCCCTTTAGCAGACTTCCAATTATGATGATAGAGAATACTATGTTAGTGTGAGTGTGTACTTAAGTTTATCCCACGAGTGCTGAAAGGTTTACATGGCGGGGCTTGCCGAGCCTTGTAAGCCTTTCTGAGACGAGTGGGATAAATTTAAGTACACAATCACACTAGCATAGTATTCTATTTATCCTACAATATATTTTTTATTTAATTTATTCCTGATGCAATTAAAATAGTAGTCTTAAATTTATAAAATAAAAGCAAACAAGAAATATCTTTAAAAAAGATATACGGCGTTGATTGTGGTCGATGTTTATGAACGATCAAAAGTTATCTCTATGAGATAAAAAGTAGCGGATGCCTTTTTTCTGCGCAGTTCTTAGCTACATCATAAGCAAATCAATTACGGGGTGTTGCGCCAGATTTCGTGTCTTATTTTGCTTTATGTGATATTATTACTCAGATATCTATATTTACAGAATAGAAAAACACAAGAAACATGAAAATAAACGAGTGCATATAGGTCAGCCGGCAATACTCGAATCTTATTTAATTGCATAATTATAGTATAGTGAATTATTGTGCTCATGCTTAATAAACTGGTCTAAATGGATAAAAATTTCTAATTAATTTTATCAAAATTGGTCCTTATCATGCAAATGTTGAAACCATATTAAAAATCGATGATTGACATACCACATTTATATCGCAGAATATCTTTATTTAGTATCTTTCTGATCAACAGACTTCAAGTGCACAAAGTTTACGAGACGGCGTTTATATAAAGATTTCTGCAACTGACCTTGATACCTTGCGGATTAGAATGCAATGCATTACAGTCACTACGGTATTGTCAGTAAGACCGGTGTTGAATGATCGCAACCCCTTCTGCGAACTCCGGTGATGAACTGTATATAAACTCTGACTTTCACAAATGGCCGCGAATTGACCCGAAACCTCGCGGGTTGAAAAGCAATGCAAGTAAGTTCTAAATATGACAACATAGCCTTTAGTATAAACGCTTTTGCGCTGGTAATTCTCTGAAAATAAAAGGTGAACGCACAAACTGTATTTATGTCGAAAATTGATTGTAAAACTGTTCTATCTATTGAGCCTTTTCATTAGAGATAAAATTGTTTCATGCAGTAAAACAGTGTTACAAAGACGCGGATATGTTTCCAATGTTCTGGTGTTATACTCAAATCAGCCAATGGAATAAATGAAGTGTATTCATTCGTACCTAGCCGCGGGAAATTTTATTTTAGTATTATTGGAGACTTACAAAGGTCAAGTCAGGGTGAAAAGCTGGCTTAATACAGCTTACGCCGAAAAAAACACACATTAAATTAACTGAATCTAACATTGCGTAGTTATATAAATTGTGATCTTTCCCGTTTCGGAACTCGAAATAGTCCTTAAGAATTCCACGCAAAAGAAGAGAAACGAGACAAAATATCGCTATATTCCTCGATTATCACTGCTCGGCCCAACTCAGCCGTGTATTATTCTCTAAATAATTCATCGTAAACACACACACTCGTTAACTCGTTAAACGACTGCGTACCCAATGACCGGAATGACGCAATCAGGGGTGAAAGGCCAAAAACGTAGTCCCTATGTACATGTTCTACAAATAACCGTGGAGAAAACCTTATCTAAAAATAACCGTGGAGAAAACCTAATCTTTTCTTTATGAGTCGTATTTGTTCTATAAAATCATTTAGCTGTAGGATAAAAGTATTATATACAACGTTTGCACATTGTGTACACACCGGTCTTTCTGACAATAACGTAGTGACGTCACCATCTATGTATAGAATGACGTTTGCACGGTGCGAATCTGTTTTGGCACAGCTATCTTTAAATGCTTTCAAATATAACAATCTTGTCCGTGTTTACACTCTTAACGCAAAAACATGATCACGTTTATTTTATTTAAAAATAAATAGATTTTTATTTTTTACTTATTAATAATTAAACGAGAGCAATATCATTTAAAAAAAAAAATGCATGTTGGAGGTTAAGGGAGTCATTATATGAAGTCCTATCGCGTTCAATAGATATTCTTTTTTAAATTCATAATTATTGTGAATATTGTTTTCAATTATTACGTAACTCGTTTAGTGGTTTGCTAGACTTAAACAAACGTTTTGGTCCTATTTTACACATCTCGATTTCTGTCAAAATAAAAATGTGTTATCCACACCATAAAATATACGTTAATCAGAGTAGTTGAATGCTAATGTTGATTATACACTCGTGCAGCAAACTGTATGTAACGTTCAATAATTGGAATTCTGATTACTTGAATAAAAAGTGGACTGTGTGAAATAAAATATAAAAACACTGAACATTTAAGACTTCATATATGCCCACTCGTGCAAATATATTTTCTATGATCACTCGTGAAATAACAACGATCTTACACTGAAATGAACAAATATCCTCTATATTTATAATAGTTTTTTTTTATTTCCTCCACCGTATGATATAAGCTGACAGTAGCAAGAATTATTCACCTGATCTCGTTTCCTCTATATTCATACAGTGTGGGTGGAAGTCGTTTTACTAAAGACACATTCGAGCGTGATGTTAGTAATAGAACCCATTATAATAACATAAACGTATATTATGTTATGGCCTTAGCACACCGCCGATACGTTATCAAATAACAAATACTATGTGTATGCACGTCACGAATGTCGATAATCAACCAGATATTGTTCATGATATGTCAATATATTTAGATGTCTCAAACTAGTTGAGGCTAATGCATTTGATTAGGAAAGTCATCCGCTAATTGCATTTTCACACAGATCTGTCCATACAGAAGAATAAAAGCTACAAATTTCCCGCTTCATCTGAAGTAGATTCCTCTTTTTACGCATACAACTATAAGTAATATACGAAAAGTAGACAGTCAAGCCAAATATGGCTAGATCAGTTGTGGTGTTTACAAATTTAAAGAAGTATTTTACTTTGAATTAATGGGATCGTATACTACATGTGTACCTATACTAAAGAGGATCTTTGCGCGGACGACGATACGTTTAGTAGTTCATGTTCATTAATGTGTAGTTCGCTGAGTTCTCCCTGACATGTAGTTACATATGAGCCTCGCTCTGTGAATAGAGGTTTAATACATGTGCGTAAAGT
Organism: Dreissena polymorpha; assembly: GCF_020536995.1. Lineage (NCBI taxonomy): Eukaryota > Metazoa > Mollusca > Bivalvia > Myida > Dreissenidae > Dreissena > Dreissena polymorpha. Next base: position 59,699,839 of record NC_068361.1, read on the forward strand.
GTCGCCCCGTATAAGCCTGTGCAATAAGCACAGGCTTATCAGGGATAAAGCTTTCCGCTTTCATCTTTTCAAGGAAGAGTCTACTTAGCGAACATTCAGTTTAGGCGGAATGTGTCGTCCCTGATCAGCCTGTGCTGTACTGACTGCACAGGTTAATCTAGGACGACACTTTACGAACCTGCTTTAAACCCCCTTTTCACAGATTGCGGCTCATATAGAAAGCATAGCCAAGTGGACAATCACAGCTCCAGAAGCATTAACAACAGCCTCAATAGTAAACGCAAACACGATGATAAACAAGCAGTCGTTGGAAAACTAAAACATCTAACCCATAACTTCATACTGTTGGATATATTTGAAGCGCTTTGTTAGACAGTGTAGTAATAATTATTCAGTAAAAAAATACAAGACAAGGATGTTTGTGATAAACATATTAATTTTGGATTTGCTCTATTTTCGTATCCTTTCGACGGAACATAATTGATTCAAATCTTATCGCAAAGGTAAAAATTAGCTCATGCTTTTGATTAGTCATAATGATTGCATAACGGCTTGTACTCGTTAGAAGAATTATGGTGCATCTAGCGGGCGTTTGTAATTATAGCAACCGATCATGTAATCGTTTAGAAATAATCATCGCGCATGAATGAATCATGGCAGGAAATGTGCCATTTCTGAGATGCGTACAGTAACTTGTTTTTACGACCAAGTAATTTGAAATCATGTAGCATTACGTAATATGGCCCGTATACAAACAGAGGTAATGAAAATCAGTAAAATTAAAGATATATGAAACATAAAGTTTGAAAATTACACAAATTAATAATATTCATAAAACAAATGTTAGAAAAAAATATTTAAAAAATGAAAATTAACTTCGTTCTTGATCATTCATAGACAAGAGGGTAATGGTGCTGCAGAAGCATTCATCGCGACTCATGAACACCAGTCTTTATATATTTAACCTGATGTTCTAGTTTTTGGACGCACCAAATTCAAACTTGGCCTAGATAATGTCAATATAAAGATTATTACAACGTATTATCAACCTTGAATCATGCATGCTGCTCCTACAGTGGTATAACTTGTTTAACCTTTAAGATTAAACCTCGTGAGTTTCATAATTTCAATATAAAATTCTTGCCACATCTCATTAAGATTGAATCATACATGCGACCTCTATAGTTTTTTAATAAGATTTCCACGCGCGACGCAGTATTCTAACGCACGTAACCGAAATTCGAACTCAGTCAAAATATTGTAAATACAAACATTATGAATGGGTTTCATCAAAATTGAGTCATGAATGTAGCCACGTTAGTGCTTACATGTTTTTTTTCTTAGATTTTACCTGGTGAATTGTTTTCAGACGCTAGTGAACAGGATTCAAACTCGGTGTATATTTTTTATATAAAAATTCTGATTAAGTTCAATAAATATTGGATTAACCCATTTGTACCTAGCGTCTAGAAAAAGGGTATTGGCAAGCAGATGATGCGGCGTCTTATCTTGGTCTGCGCTGTTTGCTTTAAGGAATTTCTGTAAGAAATATCAAAATATAGAAATAAATAAACTAGACATCCCTAATTTTGGAAATAAATTGATCCAATTCAGAAGGATGGGAGAGTCCACTAGGCAGAAATTGGTTAAAATTGTGTTCCACAGTGCTTTAACGAGCTATTTGACGATAAACGATACACGATGAACGCCGCACGAGTTCGCCGCATTCGGCGATAACAATAGCCAACAAAAAGTACTTCTTGCTAAACTGAAATAAAATAAGTTAATAAAATGGTATTCATGTATTATATATACTTTTGGGCTTTGTGTCGTTAAAACTGTCCGTATTTTATGCACATGTCGGTCTGTCCGTCGGTCAGTCGGTCGGTCCGTCGGTCCGTCCACCAAATGGTTTCCGGATGATAACTCAAGAACGCTTAGGCATAGGATCATGAAACTTCATAGGTACATTGATCATGACTGGCACATGACCCCTATTGATTTTCAGGTCACTAGGTCAAAGGTCAAGGTCACGGTCAAGGCCACGTTTTGGGGGACATATGTCTCCGACCGCGGAACACTTGTTTTAAATAGAAATACGTGTTTGGAATATATGCACCATGTTTAAGTGCGACGGAAACATCGACATATCTGTGATTTTATCATATCATTAATTGTCGATTCGGGTTTCGTGTATTTACTTATGGTTCTACGCATTTCAACTAAGTGATATAGCAAGGCTAAGCAATCGTCCTCGGCATTGATTTGTCATTATGATTCCATAATAGCTTCGACCTTGTCATAGACCAATGTTGCATATAGTCGGCGTTTGTAATTATAGCAACCGCTGCCGTTTTCCAGAACTATTTCAAGAGCATGAACGAACCAGGACAGGAAATGCGCTATTTTAGGAATAATTATTAGCATTGAACGCGGTCATTTTATTTATTTTATGACCTAATTATCGACAATCTTACTATGTATAATTAAGCTAGAGGTAACAGATATTTGCAACAAGCAATATTTAAAAAAGTCATTGGTGAAACATGACCAGAACGGCCTTTAATATCGGTTGTTCGACATTTATTTAAGCAGCTATCAAATGTTCGTTTTATTCAGTCATGATTCAAAAAATTCATGGATAACCAAATTCATTTACTTCAGATAAAACTTTATTACTGTATTAGATATTTCATAGTATTGCAATAGATCCAAGTATTTACTTATCTGAACATTACCTCTCGACGACATTCACATACTAACGTTATACATATATAACTTTTAAATTATATGATCTTGGCGGGATGTGATACATTTACTGCCTATCCCCAATGAACCTCCAGCATAACAGTTTTTGTCCTATCTACGGTGAATTTACATTAATACCAATATTTTACTGCACGTGCATCGATATCATTTATCAAATATGAATTGCTGAAATGCTTTCGAGACAAACCCAAAACAGCAGTCCCCAGGCGAAAACAATTCGTAAAATCAAGCATTTGTCTTATCTTTCGAAATGGATGGCGCAATAATTGAACATTCTAAAAATCTACGTGAACCAGAACAGTGTGTCTGGCATTTTGCGGCATATCGAGAAAACAGCGCCGAAACGTTGATGATTTGTTAATCACGTTTTGCTATTTTATCAAATGCAAAGGAAATCATCGGGAAAACAGATTCGCGTGACAGTCAGAGTGCTCAATGTGTCGTTAATTGTAAATCGTATTCATTGGGAAGTTATGCCTTTACCTATTGAGTCGCGTTCTGAGAAAACTGGGCATAATGCATGTGCGTAAAGTGTCGTCCCAGAATAGCCTGTGCAGTCCGCACAGGTTAATCAGGTACGACACTTTCCGCCTTAACTGGATTTTCGTACAGAAGAGACTTCCTTTAAACGAAAAATATCATAAAAGCGAAAAGTGTTGTCCCTGATTAGCCTGTGCGGACTGCACAGGCTAATCTGGGACGACACTTTACGCACATGCATTATGCCCAGTTTTCTCAGAACACGACTCTATTGATCCATTAACAATTTTTATTGCTATTAGTATTCAGTTTCGTCTAGTGTTTGCGTATTATAAACCATACCTGATAATAATATTTCGTAGTTTAAAAATAAAAATGTTGAATGTGCCCTTCGCATTTAAAATAAACGCTGGTACAAATGATTTCATAAATATATTTTTTTCAGAAGTCAAAAACAACTCTCTATTTGTGCAATACACATAGCCATCTAACAATTTATGTGTATGATTATATGATCTTAAGTGTAAGTAAATTAAATACAATAATTTGTTTTGATTACAATAAAAATGGGAACATATGCTTTTGGAAATGGCAGATGTAAAATAGCGGGGAAGGCAGTCATTTTATCACCAATATACCTACGCCAAAGTAATGTGAACTATTGAGATGATGCCATAAATACACTAAAGTGACTATGCAACAGTTTGTTTTAATACGTTGGCATTCAAACCGATAATGTATCAAAGACAATGGTTACAGAGTATGAACTTTACGATTGTTCATAAAAAAGCACAAATAGCTTCAATTGATATTGAAATGGCCTTCGCAACTCTAAGCACAGGTGTGATTCCACAGAGAGCAAGGCGATCATTCGAGACTAACTCGGCATGTGACGACTTATTACATTGAGCGGCGTCATGCGACAATGGGTCTAAAGCCCTAAGCGTCCAGTAACGCTCCAGACCAGCTTGTGCAACCAACTACCCTTCCAGCAAATGAGAACGCGAAACATTGCTTTAAGGATCCTTTTTTTGTATTTCGCGGTACCTATATTTCATTTTCATCATGATATAATTGACTTTCTTTGAAAGCTAAGCTTGCCCAATTAGAAAAAAGGGATTTTTCCACAGTTTGTTAAAATGCCAACTTTCAAAATAATTGTCAAAGATTCAATTGTATGCATTATTTAAACAAGAGGGTCATCTTGGCCCTTGTCCGCTCACCTGAGAGGAGTCGGTTCATTCAATGTTTACCTAATGCCAAACTTGACCTAGATATTAACCAGACAAACATCCTGGTCAAGTTTCATCATTATTGAACCAAAACTCTGGCGTATGGAGTGTTTTTGTTTTTTAAAGATTTAAAATTGTGACCTATATTTTGAGTTGACCCCCCTTACCAAACATCAAACTTTGCTTACAAAAATAAATATTATGACCAAGAGTAATAAAATCTGAAACAAAATTGTGACCTCTAGAGTGTTTACAAGGATTTTGCGTAATATAATGAAAATTAGGACAATCTAAGGGCTATAATTATGGCATTCATTATGTGATTTTGCTCATCATCAAACTTGATTGAGATCTTTCAGCAACTTTGATAAAGAATGCTTGAGAAGTGCGAATGCTAGAGTGTTAACAAACCAAATGTGGACGGACGGACAGCTGACAAAGACCAATCCTAAAACCTCACCTGAGCAATCAGGTGAGCGAAAAAGTGTGTTTCACCGATCTGAGCCATTTTCCAACTTGTCCAAGAAATCAATAAAACCAATGTATTGACTAAGTTTCACGATGCTTAGGCAAAATATGTGACTTCTATAGTGTTCGATCACAAGGTCTCTCTATATAGTCCCGTAAGGCAAACTGCCCCACCCCCCTGGCAGCCATGTTTTTTTACCGATCTGGAGCATTTGCAAACTCATCTGAGATATATATAAAACCAATCTTTTCACCAAGTTTCATGATGATTGGCCAAATAATGTGACTTCTAGAGTGTTCACAAGCTTTTTTTGAATATATAAATATAAGAAAATTGCCCCCCTCCTCCCACTGGCAGCCATGTTATTCAACTGACCGGAACCATTTTCGAACTCAACTCTCGTATCAAGGAAACAAATGTTCTGACCAAATTTCATGAAAACTGGGCCAAAAATGTGACTTCTAGAGTGTTCACATGTTTTCACTATATACATATAGAGAAAAATGCCCCGCCCACTGGCGGCCATGTTTTTTCACCGATCTGGACCATTTTCGAACTCGTCCAAGATATCAATAAAACCACTGTTTTAACCAACTTTCATGATGATTGGGCAACAATTGTGACTTCTAGAGTGTTTACAAGGTTTCTCTATAGCCAAATAGGGAAAACTGCCCTGCCCACTGGCGGCCATGTTTTTCAACGGACCGGAACCACTTTTGAACTTAACCAACATATCATTAAGACAAACATTTTGACAAAGTTTAATGAAGATTGGGCATTAAATGTGACTTCTACAGTGTTTACACGTTTTTCTTCTTTTTTTGACTAAGTGACCTAGTTTTTGACCCGGCATGACCCAGTTTCGAACTCGATCAAGATATCATTGGGGCAAATCTTCTGACCAAGATTCATGAAGATATGACAATAAATGCGGCCTCTAGAGTGTTTACGAACAAATGAGGACGGACGACGGACGGACGACGGACAAAGACCGGTCACAAAAGCTCACCTGAGCAATCAGGTGAGCTGTAAACAAAAGAAATAACAAAACTAAGCAATTATGTATCTTCGAAAAATGTATCGTAAATGTGTACTACGATGTTAATTAGATGTGCAGTAAGCAAGGGCTTTTCCTGGACGACACTTACCGCCAATACTCTAAATAATTTCGTATAAATGCGACATCATTTACAAAACAAAAACATTCCATAGAAGCGAAAATTGTCTCCCCTGATAAGCCGTAGACTGCACAGGCTGATCTGAAAGGATACTTTTACAGTTTATTCATTTGACCCGGTTTTCGATGATAGCGAATCAATTTTGTTTCACTTGGAGAAAACAATCACCTTTTTTACTTGTTATAATAGCAGCCTGTATCAGTCTTGGGGATTTTACTTCCATGCAACATGGTCACCACGGATCAAAGATTTTACGTTGTGCGTGATATACGACTGAATTGTGTAATTACTATGTAAACATATATATGCATAGTATGGATATGTTCCTAAAATACATTACAAAGAGGCGTATCCAGAAAATTTTCAGAGGGGGGCTCAACAGGGGAGGGTGCGGGAGGGGTGTCCCCTTCCGTCGACGAATTTTTTTGTAATACAAGGTACGGGCACCAAGGGAGTGCAAACATTGCTGAGCCGAGTTTCTCATATATGCGCTTATCATTTTAGCTCTTTTGAAAAGTGTATCGTTTTATAATACGCCACAGGTGAGCTTAGAGAAGAACTCCATGAAAATATATATGTTTTAAATAAAGAATCACATTTACAATATACGTGAATATTTGATTCATACATCACATTTGATATCTATAATCTTAATCATGATGTGATCTTAATCATGAATTGATCCATTCGACTTTGTATTATATTTTCATCTCGCTTAACAAGATTGAAATAGCCATTATACTAAAGTTTACCTGATCTACTAACACATGTGTCAATAAACATGACTCGCTTTAAAGGGGCCTTTTCACAGATTTTTGCATGTTTTGAAGTTTGTCATTAAATGCTTTATATTGATATATGTAAACATTACATTTTAAAAGCTCCAGTTAAAAGTCAAAAATAAAATTTAAAAAAGAAAAAAAGTAGCCTGCAGCAGGGCTCGAACCAGTGACCCCCGGAATCCAAAAGTAAAAACGTATTAGCCAACTGAGCTATCCTGCCAAGCATACATGAGATGCGTATTGTACACGTTATATAAGCAATCTTCGTAGTTTTACAAATTTAAACGACAACAACAGAACTCTCCAAATTATTCAATCGTTTGGCGTTGCAACGTTTTTATAATTTTTAGGTTTTTAAATCGTCAAAAGATGCATATAATGGCTATATTAGACCATGGCAAATGTTCAGTAATACTGTTTCCTCAAAAATTTCATAACTAAACCGAAATGTGCGAATCTGAAACAACTTTTGTCAATTTTGTCATTTTACCAAACCGTGAAAAGATCCCTTTAATAACGAAATAATTTAATGAGACGAAACGGACTGCCCTACCATTGATTCTATCTGTGTTTCTAACACGCCCTAAGTTCTCCCACAACCACGTAGATGTCACTACAATTAGATAACAATATGACAAAAATTGCCCCACGATCTGCAAGTGGTTGTTATTTTTCCCGAGCTTGTCAATCCTGATACAAAACGTAATTGCCCATAGTTGTGTTTCTAACGCGCTATAATTTCTCGCGTAGATGCGTGGATGTCACAACAATTAGATAACATCATGACAACCTTGCCCCAAACAAACCGCCACCGCTTATTATTTTTGCAACAGCTTGTCAAACCAGATACAAAACGGAATGCGTTCCATGTCAAAGTTTCTTCTCATCTTTGCTCCCTTGCAGCTTTCAACAACGATGATGAACGGATACGGCGCGTGTATATGGAAATTAGAGTCGCGTTCTGATAAAACTGGACATAATACATGTGCGAAAAGTGTCGTCCCAGATTAGCCTGTGCAGTCCGCAAAGGCTAATCAGGGACGGCACTTTCCGCCTAAACTTGAATTTCGGTAAGGAGGGACTTACTTGAAACTAAAAAATACCATAAAAGCGAAAAGTGTTGTCCCTGATTAGCCTGTGCGGACTGCACAGGCTAATCTGGGACGACACTTTACGCACATGCATTAAGCCCAGTTTTCTCAGAACGCGACTTTAGATAATGAGACCAACTACATACAATTTCTCGGTAGTAACGATTTTCTGCGCATTATCGAGCACTTATCCTTACCGTCACAAAAGGATTCGCGCACATTTGCATACACACTGCGGCTTAAATGGCCAAGCGTTTGTTAAACGTGACTGTCAGTGAAAAAGTCAAAAATCTGATTTTTTTTAAGACCTTGCTTAATGTAGTAAAAAAGTAATTTGTAAAAGAAATAGACAGGTACTCATTTTAAAAATAATGCAATTTATCTATTTCTACAAGTGAAACTTAGCGTAAGTGCTAGTTTGGTCGATAACAATATACTATTCCAGGAACTTCATGTTTTCGTGATTATGATACAATTCTTTCTATCATGTAACAAGTATGAGAGCAATATTGTCTTGTTTTTGAAGTCTTAGCATTACCGAAAATACTAAGTAAACAGTATTTTGTTTCGATATATATTTAGTAATAATATTGTTATTCCTCATTGATCAGTTAAATTTTAACCTCACCGCCCTTAAGTTTGCGCCAAAATTGGTTCCGAGAATAAAAAAGCTCGGAATCCAATATCTTCGACAGAAATCGCCCTATATCAGATAGTGTTTATCGGGCCATTCAAATAAGACAAAGTGTGTGTGCCAAAAGAGATCAATCAAAGAGTCCCCCGGATCAATATTCCTGTCCTAGTCAGAATGTAGATATGTCCAACATCGAATTCAAGGAATGATCAATCATGCTTGGATTTCTTCCAATCCGCGCGTTAAAAAGACTGATCTTCGCAATGGACACTGTGTCCTTGAATGATATTGTGGGAAAACAAATTAATTCTGGTAGTGGTTTACATTTTCAATTATAACCATGGTTGACATGATTTAAATTTTTAGAAGCTGTTTCGCGCGTTATCCGCATCACGACTTGTTTTAGTTCAAAGTCATAGACTCGTTTTATCCAAATGATGCCAGTCCTTGCGACTCCCGTTTTATTCGCTATCGCAATGTGTAATGCACGTATTTGGAGCAGGAACAAAGACTCAAACGCGTAAATCTCAGGATGTCAACAAGTGCAAGCATAAATGTTAAATTGTAGACAAAGTATATTTTGCAACCAACAAAGCTCTCAATATCTTACGAGTGAACTCTACAATTAATTGTATTACATCTTAAAAACTACTTAAAATTCCTTTAATGTGTTTTATAATAACTACAAACATTTTATATATAACTAATCCTGACTATAATTCAATTGGAAATAGTGTTGGAAAATTGAAAGTAAATAATATATATTTATGGCAACCTAGTTATATGTGTCAGCCTCACTTGTTTAAGTTTGCTCATGCGCGTGTTTGTATACGCATGTGTTTGAAACAATGTTTATAATTTAATCGGAGGAACACGCTTCCACGTCAGCGCTTCTCCCTCACAAAAACCCCACATCAAAGACTCCTCAAAGTGAATGAAAATGATAACAAGCCTTCTTGCCTACGTTGTTCTTGCATTTCTTGCATGTATACATAACTTCCAGATGTTACCACGCGGAGGGTGTCTGTACCTGTTTGAATGTAGCCAGTAAGGAACAGGAGCGTAACCAGGGATTTAAATGAGACGCGTTCTAAGAAAACTGGGCTAAATACATGTGCGTAAAGTGTCATCCCAGATTAGCCTGTGCAGTCCGCACAGGCTAATCAGGGACGACACTTTCCGCTTTAATGATATTTTTCGTTTAAAGGAAGTCTATTCTACACGAAAATCCAGTAAAGGCGGAAAGTTTCGTCCCTGATTAGCCTGTGCGGACTGCACATGCTAATCTGGGACGACACTTTACGCACATGCATTAAGCCAAGTTTTCTCAGAACGCGGCTCAAATAGTTTTTGAAAACCAGGAGTCAAATGAACCCGTGCTTGAAATATCGGTGGTTAAATGGAATTTTCAGGGGTTCAAATTATTGAATTCTGGATATTGTGTTTCTCGATATATGTTGATTGATACTACACACGATACCTTGTCAAACTTTAAGTATATTATGCAAAACTAAAAAAAACATATTTTGTGTCATATAAAATACTTTTATTTGAGTTGCTTGGCAACATTTGCATCAAAATGCTGCAAAGCAGATAACTTGGAGGAGTCGAAAGTGACAAACTTGCACAATGCTTGCATAAAAAAACATAATTCTTCTCCAACTTAAAGCCCTGGTAACTACTTGTGATTTTGATTGTAACGATGCAATTTCACATTAGTGTATCCCAGTTATCATACCTTATTAGTTACCTTACACAACTTATTAAAGCTTGAACGATTTTTAAAGTAAAGCTGCAATCTTCATCTAATTAGATTTCTTACTGAAAAATTCAAGTTTTGTGTTGTCTTAAAACGATGAACGACCGGAGTAACCGGAGTTCTCCCCACCTGTCCCTTATGGCGACCACTAGCCATACTCACATGCGTTTCGAGTGGGAAGTAAACCAAGAGATTACCTTGCTGAGAAGCGCGTGTACCAACCAAGGCACTAAGCAGATAGTACATAATCTGATTTGTTTTTTCTTCCTTTACCCGTTTTAATACCGTTATTAGTCATTTCAAGACGGTCAGTTACTTCGGTGCTCTCCTTGCACCTTTATTGTGCATGATAAATCTTTCTTAACGATTAACCAGTGCCTAGTAAACATACTTGCACAAGGGAATGACAAATGCCATATTTTTATCAGATAAAGGACGCGAATCGATGTAAAAAAAGATCGGCTTTGCTCGGAGCCAGTTACATCTGCATACGGATGTTGAGCTACGCCACTTTTGCTGAGATCGCCCTCTTGCTGGCCCGCAGAATGTGTGTGCGTAGTCGCTGAGTGATATGAATAACGACCTAGACGCCGGTGTGGGGAAAGCAGGAAGTAAATTGACTGATTGAACTGTTTAAACCAATTCAATGGCGTGCAAATAATATCCCTAACCGAGCGTTCAATGTTTCAAAAAAGCCTTTTTAAATATCCGATATTGTTGTTTTATATGTTACTTTAGTAAGGCAATGAATATTCCGGTTTTCGTTTTCGTAAAACAGGACATAGAAGTTTTCCTTTTCGGTCAAAATTGTGCATTTCAATTGAGATAGTGAGTAAGAACATTACATTTTATAGATTATTCGATTCCAGTAAATTTAATACGTATACAGAATTGATATCCTGGTGTAAATGTTTAAAAAAAATGCGTACTGCGTTTAATCTGTATACTTAACCCATTTATGCCTAGTGGAATCTCCCATCCTTCTAAATTGGATCAATTTATTTCCGACATTAGGGATGTCTAGTATATTTATTTCTATATTGAGAATATTTCTTACAGAAATTTCTTTAAGCACACAGCGCAGCCCCTGATGAGACGCCGCATCATGCGGCGTCTCATCTGGGTCTACGCTGTTTGTCAAGGCCTTTTTTCTAGACGCTAGGCATAAATGATTTGAATACGATGGAACGATTTCAGCAAAAAAATTTTAGTGAATGCTGTAATCTTTCTGTAGAAATGTAAGAAGGTTTAAAAAAAGACGATCATCTTACAAATTTCATGAAAACCTGATGTCTGTAATAATACACTTTCTATTTTCTAGGATTTTTATCCCAAGAGGATCGTACTAGCGTGCTGGTATTACACAATAAGAATGGGAAAACAATATATCATAAAAATACAGACTGGAAAGGAAAATACATGTCTCATGATGACAACGAAAAGACGAAATCAGAACAGTAAATTATTTACAATAAGAATAGAGTCGTAAGTGGTTATGAATCAACTGCTGTGATAAAGGAGACAAAATATATAAGATACGTAATTCGTAACGAACATTTTTAAGTGCCATTACATTTATGTACAAACAAATGAAATTTTTATATTCGGTATAGTCTTAAATAAGTATACTATAAAGAAACAAAAGTTCATTTAAAGTATGAACTAACTAAACTATACTATCTGGAATTATCTAAAAGTGAAGCGTTATATCAAGAAATAAGGTGAATAACATATTTTGCTTTCACCGGACAAGGGTAGCAAAATCCAAGGTACAACTACCGGGCAGTTTTTACGGGCAATCTATCTTACGAATGAAAAAGCAATAGTTATATTACACGTATTTTCCTTTAGCCATTTATGCCTAGTGGACTCTCCCATCCTTCTAAATTGGATCAATTTATTTCCAAAATTAGGGATGTCTAGTATATTAATTTCTATATTTAGAATATTTCTTACAGAAATTCCTTTAAGCAAACAGCGCAGACCCTGATGAGACGCCGCATCATGCCAAGGCCTTTTTTTCTAGACGCTAGGCATAAATGGGTTAATATCAAATGTTAACAACCTTTTCTCAATACGTATTGGCAACATTCTTCTTTCGAGACCAGGATAAAAGATAAACTGACGTTTATTTACCTACCCGCGTGTACACTCACCCCGAAATCATAACAATTGGCAGATATAACATAATATTGCTAGAAACCCAGCTTATCGCATCAATAGGTATTAACTTATAGCTAGCATACACAGGTTCATATAAAGGTTGGATATTAATTAGCAATCACGAAAAAATACACGCTCATTATATTGATAATAGATAATTCATATGATTATACGGCTTTTACATAAATATGTTTACTTCAATAGCATTTGTGTATGTTTGATGCAGAAAACAAGGCAAATTAAACAAATTGAAATAGAATATTGTGGCAAAATTTTTAAGGAACAAGAGTGTGTATTTTTAAGCAGATATTTATACTGAAAATGGTAGACCCTGCTGAATGAATCTTATGCGATAAGCGGCCATCGAAGCTCCAGACCAGCCGGTGACATTACATGTGTCGTTGCGATCCGCAAATTATAGATATCGACGAAAAAATATTAACAAGGATTTATTGGTTAAATACTTAATTTCTGTACGAACGAAATACATTACCAAGCAACGTTATCAAGACACATGTCGTCTGCTTATTTTATTAACATGATTTGAAGAAATACATTTAGCATACATTTAATTGCTTTACACCAATCGCGGTATTTGTGATATTCTCTGTGCTATAACTTAATTAAATATGTGTTTACCCATTCTACCCAACAGTTGTTCTTCGCCATCAGATTGTTCATAATGGAGTTTCAGTATGCGTGTATCGAGGCAAGGAACTAAAAATGGGTTATTATAAGTACAGCCTCGTGATTATTACGCAACTTGCGCGTGTATTTACACTCCACAATTTCGTTGAACGATTATCCATCTCTAGCACTCGGTGACCAAAGATACTTAAGAGACCCAAGATGTTTTGAATGTTACCAAAAGAAATATGTTAATGGCTCTTGAATGATCCATTAACTAATAAAAACTATGCGAAGATGCAATACTCAAGTTACTTAAATTAATAAAACGTTAATTGCCCTTAGTGTTAAGCAAGCTATCGAAGGCAAATATTAAGAAGAATGACTAAACAATACATATGTGATTTACATCCAAATATTTTGTAGCATATTGATGATGGGTAAGCACTAAAGGTTTTGTGTTACATAATGCAACTGGAAGTAAATACTGGAAAGGCATTCTAAAACATAAGCAATTTAATATGTAAAAAAACTTAGAATGTAATACATTTAGTTTTGGGGTAACACAAATATATTGACGTGTCTAGAAAGTTAAGATAAATATTGAAAATATGTGTTTGAGAAAGTATATTTACAGTTATCAACAAAGATTTGGTATACGCTGTATTCAAAGAAATTGGATGGTGGCAGACGATATAGTTAATACCGGAGAAAACCACGCCACGGCACTTTAGAGCAACATGACACAGTTAAGGTAGCGCACCTCTAATGATTTCCCGCGATTTATTTTACGATTATTGCCGATCTTCAACGATCGCTTATTTCCGAGAGGTGCATTTTATTTTTTTCAAACTTCGAATTTTGATATAATTATGTTTAACTTATTCATTTAGAATACATTATTTTCACTATAAATAAATGCAATTATCATCTGAAAAATACGATTTCGTGATTTCTTCAAAGATCGAGCGAGCCTTTTTACCTGTTTACTTATGGATATCTAATTTAAGGTTGCACTAACGACAAGTTGTCGTGGCCGAGTGGTTAAGGCGATGGACGATAAATATTTTTGGATCTTCCCGCGCAGGTTCGATTCCTGCCGACATCGCTTACTTTTTGCGACGCGTTTTATTTGTTTTCTAACGTAAATTGATTTAGTATAGCACATAAGCTATGTTTATTGTTAAATACATGTGTGTATGTTGAAAATTGTATGCACATCCTTCAATTTCAAAATTACAACAACGTTATGGCTAAATTGATTAATTTACTGCTGAAAATACGAATGATGCATGTTGCATTTTTATTTTTATTTTCAAAAGTAAACGGTAAATCTGTCTATTTTTTGGGTATTTTTGCTGTATATAGTGTTTCTCTAAAAACTAAGTTAAAAATATAACTTAAATGATACTATATTGAATTTTATGACACTTTGTTTTTAACCGACCCAATTTTTACTTGGCTGAAATCACTTAAATTTCATGGCGCTATTCCATATATTAAAATTTGTAAAAAATAAATGTCTGTTACATAATACTTAGTTCATCTTGTATAAACTTTAAACACCTTTACTGCATCTGAACACACCAACTGCATGCCCATATTTGGAAATTTGAATGAATTATGGAACTTTTATATACCCCAGGGGTGAAAATAAACTGGACAAAAGCCGAGCGTGAGGGTGGTTTTGAAAAAATCGGTATATTTTTTTAAAAAGCATGAAAAGCCTACCTACAAATTTGCATGTTGTTCTGTGAAATGATGCTGATTAGGAAAATAATTAATTAAATTATATTCGGATATGTGCCAATTAGAGGTGCGCTACCTTAATAAAGAAATCAGTAACATTAGATTCTGCTGTTCTCATTCTAAACATAATTTACCTATAACATAAGTAATGTATATTTGCCTGTTATTCCAATTGCCTCAATTATGATAACGGACACAGACATATAGACATTTCACAGCTGTGCCAGATTGTCAAAGCGCTAACTAGGCAGTTAATGTTACTAATACAGCATGTCTTTGTCTGGTAATGGAGACATAATTAGCACGTTTATACTATATACCCTTCAAACCGATAACCTTCAAAACTTTAGGCTACTATTCCATCTGTCCGTATCAGCATCCGCATCCGCATATCCGCATCCGCAAAAAATAAAACCAGTTGAAATGCAGTTTATTCCATTTATCCATATCCGCACGCGCAAAAGGCGTCCGCAAAAAAAAACCGCTCAAGTGGGCATTCTAAATGCGGATGCGGACACGATACGGACGACTTTTAGCACGATGAGGGAAGCTGTCATCTCAAAAATCAACAGAAAATTTACCGATTTCGTGAAAAATTACCCGGAATTATACACCAACGCATTTCTGCATATCGGGACTCTGATTTAACTTCAAATGTTTGTAAAAGCATAGCGAAGGCACAAGAAGAAGAATGTTTCAGGTGTTTACCATTTGTATTCTTTTACAGACAGAATGATGATTTGTACCTTATATCTACTTAAATTCATGCTTAACAATCAAAACAATTGTAGTACATATATTAACCCGTCTATAAAAAGTTGTTGTCTTTATCCGACATTGCTATAAATTATTAAAGCGAGAGTATACGATTTTGTCAAATATTTATGAATTTATATAAAATATGTAAAAAAATAATATACGTATATTTCAATATAAATTAAAATAAAAGTCAAGAAGAACATGTGTCGAAAAATGCGAAATAAGCCATATACATTGTATTCAATTCTGAAATCGAAAATGTCTGTACAGTCAAATTCGCCAGCATGTATATCATGCATGTACGAGGTGAACCTAAATTTAGTTTTACGGATCATTGTAATTTCCTGCAACGATATCTATTCAAACGACACATGAACACTAACTCCAAACCTAATAAAAAGACGAAGGCTTCGGTTATTGTAGAAAAATATGTACGAAATATCTTCGTCACAATCGGCTCGGGGCGCTAATTTGTCTTTGCTGCATTTTATGAAATTAGTCTTCAATTTATACATTTTCTTGCCTATTTTGTGTTATTGTAAAATATTTTTTATCAATATATTACAATTTAGCACATATAAAAATCGTAAAGTCTCGCTTTAAGTGAATAGTACGTATATTCTTATCGTCTCGATTAAGTTGGTGAAAGTAACCTCGAAATATGACTTGGTTACAAGAGTTGATGACTTTGTTACAAATCAACGTTTGCTACAAGAGTTGATGACTTTGTAACAAATCAACGTTTGTTACAAGAGTTGATGACTTTGTTACAAATCAACGTTTGTTACAAGATTTGATGACTTTGTTACAAATCAACGTTTGTTACAAGAGTTGATGACTTTGTTACAAATCAACGTTTGTTACAAGAGTTGATGACTTTGTTACACATCAACGTTTGTTACAAGAATTAATGACTTTGTTACAAATCAACGTTTGTTACAAGAGTTGATGACTTTGTTGCAAGAGTTGATGACTTTGTTACAAATCAACGCGCAATGTTTGGTTATGATGACCACTTATTTATGAGTTATTGCAGCTTATCAAAGATATCGATCAGCAAATATATACGATAAAGAATTTCGTATATTAGGCATACGTTAAGTAACAAGTAAGTTTGTAACAACAAAATGGCGTTGAAAAACTTCATTACGACCAATAATTTTTTAATCATTGTACTCGTATGAAATCATTAATGTAAAGAAGTATGGCCATACATGCATCAGGAAGTTTATGGTATTTATATGTTTACAATCAAATATATATCGAATACAGTAAATAATAAAATGGAGAAACCATATCGGAAGAGAAATTCTTGTTTTATCCCATTATCAGACGTGCATTGTCGAAATAAACCACTGTGGAATATATTTTCCTTTATTTCGACAATGCTGAAATATAGCTGTCACGCGCGGCGGAGAATGGTCATATTACTCGGCATCGACTATAAAGTAATCATTTTTAGTAAAATCGAATCAGATTCAACAAAATAAACAATTTGATACCAAGATGTAATATATTTCAAACACAAAGTGCAACTAAAAAAGCAAAAAAAAACACATTATTTACAAATATTTAGTGCGCGTACTCGTGACGTCATTATTAACACGTCATACGACACGAGTCATGTTCTTTCACGCTAAAGCTGCAGTTGTTTACTGTGTTTTTTTCTCTTCATTATTTCTTTAAAATCGGGGTTATAGAGGTATGATAAACAGAAAAACAGGTTAGTTACTGATCTTTTTGTAATGTTATAGGCTCGGCACGATTAAAATAATAAAACAATGTTTGCTTAAAATAACTTTTGTATTTGCCGTGTAGCTCTTGTTCTATTTTCCTATTCTATTTCTAAAGAAATAATTTACGACTAAGAAAATTGATGGGATAAATCGAATACTATGTCGGTGCCGAAAAAAGCGAAGTTTATTTTGCACGGCACGAAAATCTGAACCACTCGCCAAGGCTCGTGGTTCAGATTTTCCAAGCCTCGCAAAATAAACTTCGCTTTATTCGGCATCGACCTCGTATTCTCTATATATCCATTATTTTATAACCGAACACCAACTATTAACATAATATGATCAAAGCTGGGAAAATCGCCTTTGGGCGGTCAATGTAAAGAGTCGGGCTACCGAAAATCACAACGTAAATATGCGGTATTTGTGTTCGTATGCATAATTATATTACTCGATTCATAGTATTAACCCATTTATCCCTAGCGTCTAGAAAAAAGGCCTCGGAAAACAGCGTAGACCCAGATGAGACGCCGCATGATGCGGCGTCTCATCAGGGTCTGCGCTGTTTGCTTAAAGGAATTCCTGTAAGAAATATTCTAAATATAGAAATAAATATACTTCACATCCCTTATGTTTGAAATAACTTGATCCAATTTAGAAGGATGGGAGAGTCCACTAGGCATAAATGGGTTAAGCATGGATATGCAGTCTAATGGAGTAACTGGCGTTCGTGTTGGAACATGCTAAGATATCGGGTTTTATGTGAACGTGTGTCTGATGCGATATGCGGCCAACGGAGCTCCATACCAGTCTGCGCATGTGTGCGGTCTGGTCACAAGCTAACCTGTCAGCTTATGACTCTACGAAACCTTGTCCCAAAGCGGACAGTGTTGCTCTTGATCCGAGAGTCACATATCGCATATCCATTTTGGCATGACGAGGGTCATGCACCAACTTTCTCAAACATTTACACTATGAAAAAACAACAGAATAATACTATGTCATACTAATTGTGTTTATATCGATATGGCAGTGTATGATACTATATCATATTTTTATGACATAAAAACATAATATGTGTATCTTCTTTGTTATTTTCAAACAATGGTATGAAGAAAGGCAATCGAATCGGTTATATAAACAACATATTCGATTCAGAAATGGAAACAACGTGAAGAACACGATTACTTTAGCAACCCTCATTTATTGTAAATATCACGTAAATAAATCAGAATAAAGGAACGTTGTTTCTATACGTGTCTTGTTCTCTTTATAACGGTATAAAGTGCTCTACTTTACATTTTTTCTCAACAATACTTTCCTCGCTGTTTGGATCATTTAAAATACAGGGAGTTTTTGCGACAGACGTGTGATTATGAAACTATATCTCTGGATAAAAATTTAAGTCAAAGCTGCGTCTGGAATTCGCCCTCATGTTTCCCTCCATGTAAACACGAAATTCATCTTCAGTCATTCTTCTCATGGAAGGCGCAGTCGATGGAAAAATTCAATGCATTAAAAAGGACATCCAAGAAATGGATATTCTTTCATTGAAAATTATTTCGTTTAAAATGAATATATTTTGTTAGTTTTCTGTTCAAATCTATACTTCAACTGGTGTTTTTAAGCCTGTTTAATCAGTGTGACAAAAGTAAACTTAATTGGCTGGTTAAAGGTTCCTTTTAATTGTCTTCAAATGTTATAAAGTGGTGACTAATTTAAGTAGGACAACTATAATTATAACTTAAGTTATAGTTTAAGAAATGGCCATTCCTCTCTTTGGGGTCTTCCTCTAACGTGTTTCCATCAACCAGGAAAAACCTTATCTAGAATATTTCCTCTCAGATGACTGGTGCTGGTTTACTGCTGTCTCCTTTAGTCTGACGTCAACCACTCAATAGGGCAGATAACTACTAGATGCATGACTCCACTTTTATTTCATATATGAACTTCTTCTTTGTACATATAATACATCCTGTATGTTCCAATTATTGTAACTATTTGTATGGTCGTGTAACATATAAATGATAATTATTAATAACTTTATTAATAACTATTTATCCGACAAAGTTGATCGTAACGCGTTAATCTGACTGATACTAGTTGTGCCCGAAGTCCACATTTAATTTACATAAAATTGTATTGTTTTTTGTTGTTGTTGTTGTTGTTGTTGTTTTGTTCCTTTATTACATGAAAACGTATATCAATACGCAAAAAAGTCCTGTTTACTTGCTTGTGAATGGGTCTCTTCGTGTAATGAGAGTGAAACCACAAGAAATAGCCTGAAAACGCCTCAATGAAACCACTACAACATACCACTTAGCTACGTGGGGTTCGTTCTTTCTAATTCGTTAGTTAGATTTAGAAAGAAAGAGTTTTAATCGCGTCCTTTAAGAGTCAAACAAAGTAAACCCACAGACAACTGTAAAGTAGGAAACAATAACAAAAGTCCATAACGGTGCAATTATGGTATCAAGAGTTTTGGTTCTAAAGCCCTTCTTCTCCCTAGATGATTAGATGACTGCATGCAGTATTTAAGGTATGTAGTGAGTTCACATATTTTAATACCATAGAAATATGTCATTAAATAGTTAAGAAAACCTTTGAATAATTATGATATCAATGAAAAATTTAATATATACATTAAAACATTTGATTGCCCGTGGGTTTGACCCCGCGACCTCTTAAAGCAACAGCGAGCAACTTACCACAAAACTACGAAGGTTCTTAATGTTGAATGGTAGTTTTAACGGTGTTGCGGTAATACTTTTGTTAATTATCGATAAAAAGCGTAACAAGCATTGTATTATTTTCCCAATTTCGATTGATGACTTACAATAAAGGAATATGTATATATTTCTTTGTCGTAGGTGTCATTTTGCTTATTGGAATAGACTTAGTTTAATGCTGACTTTCTGTTTTTGATGCAAGGAATTTTAAATTCGCTACTCTTGAACGAATTCTATATGGTCGTTCTTTGCCACCATAAAAAAGCTTGTGTGATTCATTTAAACAAAACATACAATATAGAAAGCAGTGACAAACAAATCAATGAACTCAGAATGCGAAGCTTTAATCATATACATGTACATGAACAAAAAGGCCCTTCATAAAGCCAGCTCGACATTCGAAAATAAGCATACAACACTGAATGCGAATGCCGAACCAAATGTCGAGCTGGAATGCCGAGCCAGCTCGGCATTCGAAAATAAGCATACAACACAATATGCGAATGCCGAACTGAATGTCGAGCTGGAATGCCGAGCCAGCTCGACATTCGGTAATTTGAATGTTGAACTAATGTCGAACGTCGAACGGCGAGCCAACTTCACGCACCTTTTTGCCTATTCTGCGAACTTATTACTTCTGACAAAGTTCACTGCACTATGGACAATACAGGGTGTATACAAAGGGATATAAAACATGGGATATGGCTGGGTGGTCAAATTTAGAGGGTTCCAACAGGAGTTGTGCAAGCCTAAACCCATTTATGCCTAGCGTCTAGAAAAACAGCCTTGGCAAACAGCGAAGACCCAGATGAGACGCCGCATGATGCGGCGTCTGATTTGGCTCTGCACTGTTTGCTTATAGGAATTTCTGTAAGAAATATTCTAAATATAGAAATAAATATACTAGACATCCCAAATGTTGGAACTAAATTGATCCAATTAAGAAGGATGGTAGAATCCACTTGGCATATTTGGGTTAAACTTCTCCACAAGACGCTTCTCGGAGAAGTTCTCCCATGTATTGTATCCATGTTTACTTCCGCTCCCTCCCGCTGTGGTCGCACTGCAATGACCCCTGTCGGTGGTGATCAAAACGGAGATGCAATCAGTGTTGTTAACTCTTTCAGTGCTGGAACCAAATTTTGAAGGCCTTTGCAAACAGTTTGGATCCAGAACGTGGCGTCTCATCAGGATCCAAACTGTTTGCTATTCTGATAGTATTCTTCGAAAATAATTGAAGAAAATGCTAATTTGAGAAATACAGCAGACAACATTTTAGAAGACGACAAATTTCCCAACATGCAAAGGGTTAACAACTTACTTATCAGCTGAGAGAAACCTCTATGGATAAAGATAAAACGATTTTAAGGTTTAAAACAGCGTTGTTCTTAGAATGTTTATTGAAAACGACCGCCGATCAATTCTCACGAATGTACCAAAAACAAACATTTACATATCATTTACATAAAACATTTGTTCGCAGAAAGATCCGAACTCTGGTGCGAATCCATCGACATTTCAGCAAAGTAGCCACGTCTTTAGCGCAACGGGAGTATCATATCTCAGTAGAAAACAACAGAGAACGTACTTTTTGTGAAATTCTATTTACATCGTCTCATTATACAGAAAGGAGGTGTTCGGTTTTGCTCTTGGTTAACACGGGCGAAACTCTGTCAACGAAACATCTACTTGATTTGCATATTTATTACACTCCGACAAAACCAAATATTGATTAACAAACGCGGCGTCCTAGGAAACAGATCGATGAAAGTATCAAATATACGTTTATACGAGTTGGTTTCACAAAAAATATGAGACTCTCCAAACAAAAATGTGGTACTTTATGCATTTTACAAATTAGAAATGGTTTAATTTGGCATTAGCTATATAATGCTATTGTGTTTCATGATACACTGAAAAGTGTACGTTAAATTGTATTTGTTAATTCAACATATTTTATAAGCTAGTTTGCATTAAAGCCTTAAGGTTATTGAGCAACCATCGAGTCCATTTTCTGGAGTAAAAGTTCTGACCAGTACATGGTGTGTTTTGGGGAAAACGCTTCCACCGTGGGACTCGAACCCCTCACTCCCCGGTCGCTAGGCGGAATTATTATCGACAACACCTGGGGACCTTCTATTAAGTGCATAGTATAAAGCCCATCAGTGAACAGCATTCAGACACTCTTAGATCAAAATTACTCTTGAAATTATAGCTGCAATTATTCTAGACAGTTGCAATATTTTTTGTCAAATTTCAAATTTACCATGCATTTACGAAAACATTCGTTAATTACTTATTGTATGAAACGACGACCATTACTCAAGCCTATATCTGAAAACTATCTCACCGCAATAGAACATATAAGCCTCGTTCTGAAAAAAATATGTGCTTAATGCATGGGCGTAAAGTATCCTTGAAGATAAGTCCATGTCGTCCCCACATGTTAATCAAGGACGACGCTGTCCGCTTTAATGGTATTTATCATTCAAATGATGTCTCGTTTAAGCGAAAATGCAGTTTAAATGTATACTTTCGTCCCAGATTAACCCATGCGGACTGCACAGGTTAATATGGGACATGAAACAACAAAAAATGTTTCAACCTTTCCATTTACAGTTCAAATTTATTTTCAGAGAAATATATTTGTCATCTTGACTATTTTTCCCCTAACATTTAAGTATGTCGCATGCTAATTTATATATTAAATCAAATTCATTATAACAGAGAAGCTTTTATTGTATTCAAACTTTTACTGCTAAATGAACCTTTTACCATCCACATGTTAAACATGCTATGCGAAAAAGGGGTTTAATGCATGTGCGTAAAGTGTCGACCCAGATTAGCCTGTGCAGCCCTCACAGGCTAATCAGGGATGACACTTTCCGCTTTTATGATATTTTTCGTTTTAAGAATCTCTCTTCTTAGCAAAAATCATTTTCGACGGAATGTGTCTTCCCTGATTAGTCTGTGCGGACTGCACAGGCTACTCTGGATTGACACTTTACGATCATGCATTAAACCCCCTTTTCACAGAGCGCGGCTCGTAGGTATTGTCGGTTCATTGTGTTGTTTATAACACGATACTCTAAATTTTGCTGTATCCTCACACTTTAAACACGTTGACATTTGCGTGAGATGGTTTTACAAGAAGAAACTATGCACATGTGATCATTTGAAGTCAGTTGACAAAACACAAGAGATCGGCCTCTCGAGAAACATCAAGATAGGATATTAGTCATTAAGAAACATTCCGTATCATTCATATTGAAACACCGCTTTGTAACTGTTGCATTCACTACATTCAGCTTCGCGGCTCGGAAAAAGTTTGTAAATATCTTGAAATCACCATTTTTGGAACACACAAGCTTTCACCGGGGATTTCATGCTCATGATATATTTTAACTCCACATTTAACGGAAGATAATAACAAGAGAGGTAAACTTTTGATGCTGAGTCCGAATGTTGTTTTTTACACTATTTTGGGCATGGGATCGGGTCCCTGTGTATCTTAGCGTCATCCATGTTAAAACTAGTCGAATTGCAAATGATGTTCCGTTCTATTATATTTTATATATATAATAAAATAAAGAAAGAATATTTAATAGGAAACTATATCATATGTACTGTAATTTATCTTTTTATTGCATTATTACCCGTCTCGTTTATACATCTATGTACTTTACTGCTCATATTGAAAATGACTATCCGTTCTATATGTGTTGATGCTACCTGAAATATGTTTTCTAAATTGTTAATATATAATTTTATAATCAAGTAAGAATATTTAATAAGAACCATACCATATGTAATGTAATCCATCAGTTTTATATAATATTGCACGCCTCGTCTATATACATGTACATGTATGTACTTTTTTGCTCATGTATTCATGTCAAACATGAATTGAGTTGAAATAAAAGGTTTTTGACTTTTTTGACTTGGATTTGGAAATATCACGTAATTTAGACTAAAATTGGGAAATTAATGTTGCTGATTTTATGCTTACAAATACCATAACATTGATGATGATTTAAATATTATATTTTCTAATGTTCAACATATAGAGCTAGTTTTAAAGATGAATAACATGTTAAAACTAATGTAAAAAAATCCATTTGTGAAACCTTCAATTGGGATTTGTTAGGTCCCGTTTTGGAAAAATATATCATTTTTTCCATTGGGAATGGGTTGCCCTACCGGACCCAAATTTTAACGAAAAACGGATTTTTTTCTCTTATGTGTCCTTTGATAAAAATAGTGGATAAGCACACGAATGACTGCCAGGATGTAGTAAATGGAGTTTAATAGATTGTTTATAACCGTGTTAAAACATACGAACCTTTGCAAACGGGTCCTTGTAAACGAGCTGATGATATGTTTTTTTCATCACATTATTTGACTAAAGAATGCAAACGTCGCAGATCGCACAAACTGATTAGCAGTAAAACGATTGCAAAATATTATCATTTTAACCACGACAAGAAGTATGGTTACATTGACAATGTTATTTTATTATTTTTCATTTAATACGTAATTCCAGAAAAAATAACAACACTACATTAAGTTGTTAATATACGATATTGATTTATCAGATAAGGGTTAATACAAACATTGGAAGTATACAGACTACTGTTACTGATTTAAGTTCGAGTATATAATGTATGGTATATACTCATAGAAATGTGTAAATGCATGTTTGATAAGTGTATGTCGAGTGTGTATGTACTTTAACAGCGCAAAACTAGGGTGTACAAGTGTAATACATATGTGTATATTATGCCAGTGGTTATGTATTAAAACTGCGCACAATTCTGATGTGTATATGTATAATGCATATGTGTATAGTATGCCAGTGGTTATGTATTAAAACTGCGCACAATTCTGATGTGTATATGTATAATTCATATGTGTATAGTATGCCAGTGGTTATGTATTAAAACTGCGCACAATTCTGATGTGTATATGTTTAATGCATATGTGTATATTATGCCAGTGATAATGTATTAAAACTACGCACAATTCTGATGTGTATGTATCATACATATGCGTTTATTATGCCAGTGCGTATGTATTATAACTGTGCAATATTCGTATGAGTGTATATAATTCAGGTGTGTATGCTATGCCAGTGATTATGTATTATAACTGCGCAAAATTCTGATGTTTATGTATAAAACATATGTGTTTACAACTCCATTGCGTATGCATACAGGTATAGGCGTAAATTGTGTATGTAAATACTACGTATTATACCTAACCTAATTCGAATGAGCATGTTAATGGGTAATACATACGTGTATACAATTCCATGTCATATGCGTTGTACATGCATGTATACATTTTTCAAGATGCATGTTACATGTACATATCTGCGCAAACTTCGAGGGTGTATACATTCATCAATAGATACATACAAGTCCAGTGTGTATACAAAATAGGTGCGAACAATTCGATTGTGTATTTGTGCAAACGATTCGATTGATAACGTTTTATACATTCGTGTGTGTGCACTTTGACGGTGTATGTATAAAAAAGTGTACAAACTCGAGCATGTTTGAAGAATTCATTATTATAATATATAAGTGTTTTACTTTAAAGCAAGAAAATGTAAAATAGATGTTGATCAATGTGGTGCTTAAATTGTATCAAATAACGCATTGCACTAAAAATCTATCAAATAATGAATGTATCGGTATCAGCTTTTATTATACAGCACCAATTTTAACAAAAGGTTAACAACAACAACCTCCACAGGTGTGCAAAACGAAACCTTGAAGGTCAGTGTATTATCGTGTTGTCATAGTAACAGAAACAATAATCAATAGCGTTCGTCGTAATTTTACACATTGGAAATTCCAATAGAATCTGCAATTACATACATTCTAAAATAAATTTTTATTTCGTAAAATAAAACCTACGATAAAACTGCCGACTTACCTTGCATTTGTCGCAGTTTCCTAGGGTAGCAAACACCTCCTTGCAGTCGATCATATTTACAACATCCGTGAATTGACAGAACATATCACTTAATTCCGAATCCGTGTATTGAACAGCTTGTAAAACACTTAAACAATCACCCTTGGAACAATGGGTGACGCGCCGTATTTCCTCACTTGAAAGCACATTAACTAAAGGGTAACCACAGAAATTTGTGTGTAATTTTCTCAACTCCATACTTCTAGAGGATATAGTCGATTTTAGCTTAATATCACATACATCGTTTACAAAGTTAGAAGTCAACGGTTTACACTGGGAGTAGATTTTAGGGAATTTGTTTCGATCGATTAAGCCAAGGTAGCTGGGACGCTCGGAGAGCCCGAAACTAAGGGACGTTTGATTAAGACGGTCCTCGTTCGAGCACAGAAGGCAGACACAGCTCTTACACAGGAGTAGAAGAGAGATAAGCACATAAAAGAGGGTAATGGTAAAAGTGCGATTCGAGGAGATACAGATTTTGGAATGAGAATTGATCGCTTTCGGCTGCCAGAGAGATGGAGGCAGCGTCCGCAAGGCCGACGTGCGGTGGTCTCTTTGGGGGATTTCCAGATAAGCTTCGTAGGTCTCGTGCGAAGGGGTCTCGAATACTGATCCTTTACAATGACACTGAGTATATGATTCCGATGAATATTTACAGCACGCAAGGATATCGCCGGTTTGGTTATAGGGGATATCCACTGCCGTGATAGAACACTTCGCCACTGTTCTCTTATTGCAAGTTTCTTCATCTGAGGTAATAAGTTGCGTCACGTGTTCATGGCCACGTCCGTTCGCGTTTACAGCACGTGAATTGCGCAATATCCGTTCTGGGTGGGCTAGTCTTAGACATGGCTTATCAGCTGATTTGATATCCCCATGTCGCCCTATATTGACCATAGTTTCCAAAGTGGCCGCGAGACTTGGTCGATGATCGCATTAAGAGGACTTTTAAAATCGATCCGCATACCACCTGTATGTGTTAGCTTGTTGCAGAGGCTTCGCTGGGATTTGACTATGTATATCGACTTATCATTTCCAACTATAAGATCAATATCAAAGTTATCATTAAGACCTAACTAACAAGAGCACGTTGATTAAGAGGTTCTATGATCACGTGATCATTCTCTGATAAATGGTTGTAGAAGGTGGACAATACGTAGCGGTTTCACAGTCGTTAATCGCACATTCCTGGTATTTATGCACAGTGTCATACTATAAAACTTAAATAAAACAGTGCGGTACAGTTTCAGTGTGTATAGTGTTCTTTTGCCTTCTGAAAGAGGTTGTTTATAGTATTATCCGCGTGTGAGGTAAACGCATCTCAAACTAACGTCCCTCGGTATGATTTACAGACTGAATTTATTTTCAGGCGAATTTATAATTTTAACAAGATATCACAGCTAACACTTGTATTTTCTTGTGTTGAAACTGATTGTTGCTGTTATATAACTTATCCTCTTATTCCAATTGAATCGCAGTGAACGAGGAATTGACTGAAGTATCCACTTAAATCCGACAGTAAACACCAGAAAACACCACAATAAACGTGCCCCTTACTCCCGCAACTTTGGTATGAAACCACCTCAAGGTCGACTACACCAGATCTCATCTAAATACCGCACGCTGAAAATCGAGAGATTCCACCAATATGCTTGCATTATAAACACACCGGGATGGCTTATCTTCAAAGGTTCGGTTCTTTCTCTAGAAGTTACCTGGTAGATACCGCGTGTCTGCGTTTCGCTATACACATATGCCACGTTCGATTATCCGACTGATACTTGGGACTATCGCTGGTTTATATGCTGTTAACGCTATCTAAACTGAAAGGGTTTACCCTTTGCGATTTAGAGTAGCTTTCCTCTGGAATTGTATTTAAAAGTGTGCGGTATATTTCGGCGTGTGTTGTTTACCATTTAGCTTTCTCCGTCGATGGGTAAAGTATGTTCTATGTCCATAGATGTAGAAACTGCTTTTATTGCAGTAGTTCCTGCGGGTTGTCGCAGTGTATGTTACGATTGACTTTTGTCAGTGTGTCATCATCTACGTTGAAAAAAACAATGTTCAAATGCAGCTTATCAATGCAGCTTTTCAAAACATATGCGCATTGAACTGTACACATATGGGACAACTTTTTAATTAAACAGTGGAAATACTTTTGACGGCAAAACCTCGCCTCGATAGGCAAAAAAAACAAAAAAACTTAACACCGTTTTTTTTAATAAATCCAAAAATTAAATTAAACATCCACACTTTTATTTATTATTTGGTTTTAACATATTTTAGTATTAATAACATCCACAAAATAATCCGTAACAGAAAGCTATCTTACAGCGAAACAAATTTATTGCGTAGACAAAATATATCCAAATTCACTGTTCACACATACGATGGTGTTATTCCATTAATCCGGCACGATTGAAAGACGAACCACTGAATACAAGTCGCATTTGTTCCATTTGCATTAGACGTGCAATCAAACTAGAACATCTCAGTGAGAAAACGCACTCTGATTTATGACAAACAAAATCGTCTAGTCGTATTCTCGTACAGTTGTGACCGCGAATTGATTGCGAATCATGTAAATACGCCAACACTGCTATAGGCCCTCTCATTAATTTCCACCAGTTTAATTAGCGCAATCCGTGATACCAACTGTGAGCTACCGTTGAAATATATAATCCCATATTCAACAGGTATATTTCCCATGCATCTGTACACTATTTCCTGCAACACGTTTTCGACGAGTTCAGTTTCAGAGAGAATGAACGCAAACTGGGTTTGTAAAAATTCCGATTTGTGACAGTTGTTTCAAGGAGAGCGATATTAACAGCTTGGGTTGGTAAAACAGTATTGAACATCTTTCACTATCTCTATGGATGATGTTTCCAGCTAAACGTTAATGCATCTGGCTCTAGAAATCGTATAAATGCTTCGCACAAAAAAATCATTAGAAACTCGCGTTATTCATCCCGCGTTTTCAGAGAGATTACTTCCTCAGTTGCCTTTCAGTTATTGTGCTTCATTAAAATTCCGTAAAAATGTGCTTTGAAACAATTTATCCGTTTTATTGTGCTGTTGTTTACAATAAATGTAAAATATTTTTAATTTTCACATCCAATTGCAAATGAGCACTTTTCCAAAATACCGGCATTTACTGTGCGCTTTAATGACGCAAGTTGGATTTATATTTAAACATCTGATTAACACACTATATGTTCCTTTTCTCTATTTTGAAACTTACCATTTTCTTACTTATCATTTTTTCCGATTCATTCAATAATATAAAAGTAATAATTATATCGAACACCGTTAACTCCGTCACAATATGCCGCCATCTTTGGTTACTGCGCTTCCAAATGGCACGCGCATGCGCAACACGTAACAAGTGCTAGATTATCTGTTCTGTTTGCTCTACATTCATTACTTATCAAAGAAAATCTGATTTTATGAGAAATATGTGAACATTTAGCGTTGTTGGCCAATACCCTTTGAACTGCTTGCGATACAGGTCTCTCTCGCATATATCATTATAGCTTCAGGCAGAATTGTTGGTTGGTATCAGAAGTTTACGGCGCTGTGTAATTACGCATATGATACTGTAATGACCGCAACGCTAACGATGCGACCAATTGAATACCAAAACAGATCTAATTTAAAAGCAGACGTTTCAGAGAAGACATTTGAGAAAAATTGTAATTTATTCTTCTCACGGGCATCGGTTTGAAATTATTGATTGATTTACTAATATTTCATACCCGCTTTCAAAGGAAGAAAAAACAACTCGCGTATTTAACAAAACTCTCATGTTTACAGCTAATTATTAACACGCATTTAGCTTGCAGGATTCCTTGCCTTGCCCACTTCTGATAACGAATGAAGAACACACAATGACAGCGCAGAGCCGTGTCAAAGCTGGCAATTAGTAATCAACTGTTCTTAAGGACTCGTGGTTTAACTTCAATGATATACAACAACTTGAACAAGGGATCAATAAGAGGTTTCAAGACGGAATCAGTCTTTCATGCAAGCCCTTGTGCGAATCCGTCAATATTCGACACGATAGCTCGCTCTCTTTCCCTTGAAAATCATTATTCAGCGGCAACCGAAAGATTTCGTGCCTGATTTTCAAAGACAGATATAGGGTGTAAATGCGCATATTTTTCTCGTTTACCCACCGAAGTCTCCAAGAATCGCATTTACTTCAGTTATAAGAAAGATGTGAGAATGGTTAGAATCTGAATTCGTCTAATATTGCTTTCTGATTTGATAAATTATCTTTTAATTTACACAGTCATTTCATGTTTTTTTAATATTGAAAACTGTTGTTGAATTTAGTGTTCTATTTTATATTGTGATAGTAAAATCGACTGCACTTTTCGAGAACACTATATTATAGGTCAAACACAAAATCATCATCATCATCATCATCATCATCATCATCATCATCATCATCATCATCATCATCATCATCATCATCATCATCATCATCATCATCATCATCATCATCATCATCATCATCATCATCACCACCATCATCATCATCATCATCATCGTCATCGTCATAATATCATCATAATCATCATATTCGTTCTCATTATATAAAAATTACAGGCTGACATACTTTTAAAGGCAATAACTGATGAAAACAATATGTCTCCTTTACAAGAATGCGTTTAAAATACGCGAAACATCGTATTGTAGAAACTCATTTACGTGTAAAATGACGATATTAACCTGTGGCATTTAGCATGAACTCGAAATTAAATCATTTTACTACGTTTTTTCCTTGGGCATTGGAAGGAACGTGAACATATTGTTATTGTGTGGAACTTGTGAATCGAGTATCAAATGGTTTCGTTGTTGAGCTGATAATGCGACTACAACGCACGGTGCTAAAATGTCCGCTAGTGCTCGTATGTTTACCATCCCTAGTGCACATGTATGCTCTGCTTATGTATGTAAGATCCTATGTCGAGGATTACTTTACAAGCTTAGTATTTTTATTAATAGGAGTAACCTTAAATTTGTCTGGACATAATACAGTGTGAGAGGGTTAGAGCACTTTAGCGCTGTTTTATCAGTTATTTAACCCATTCATGCCTAGCGTCCTGAAAAAAGGACATTGCAAACAGCGTAGACCCAGATGAGACGCCGCATAATGCGGCGTCTCATCTGGGTCTGCGCTGTTTGCTTAAATGAATTTCTTTATGAAATATTCTAAGTATAGAAATAAATATACTTGACATTCCTAATTTTGGAAATAAATTGATCCAACTTAGAAAGATGGGAGAGTCCACTAGGCATAAATGGGTTAATTTCAATCGTAATAATCGTTTTTAAGCATCTTTACGTCTTATGTTTATATCGGGGTTATGGGCGCTTTTCATTGTCAAAGTACAAAATATGACTTCAGGTTTGCATTAGGCCTAACTACGCATGCTACTTAAGAATTTACTTCATCATTTTAGCACAACATCGACGTTATTCGACGATATTTGAATATCACTTACATGCATATTGCGCCAATTACTCACATATACTCTCTGAATATATTTTTATGACGTTTGCAGATGATGTAAGCGCCTTTAAACGTACACTCTTGCAGGAAAAGGGCGTTATATAAATCCGTATTAATATAATAATAATAATTTATTATACGCTCACTTTATAAATTTCTATGTTATATTTGTAACCACTTGTGATTAAGTTTTAAATCATGTTTCGTTTATCTCGGAAGTGCATAATGCACTTTAAATAGTTGTAGTTATTCAATTGTTTTCGTGTTATGAATTTCCCTTTATATTGTCTCGTTATATGGGTTTTTTCCTACAATGACCTGCATTTTGCAATACAACAATTTTTTTATTAATTTGTTTACTCAAGCGCTTAGTAGTTACTTAGCGGTTGATGTGGCTTTTGTTTGTAAATCTGCTCAGCCTGATTTCTCTCTAATCCCCGTCTATTTCTCTCGTACTTAAAACGCATAAACACCGTCCCATGGGGGCGCACCGGAGACTCGTCACTAACAGCCTTAAAACATATCAAATTACATAAAATGAAGTTGCGATGTGGAGCTATACGAAATTATCAATATCCAATTACATTTGTTTAACACGTTTTTTTGTTTCATTTGATTTTAAAGGATGGACTCAGCAAATAAAGCTCTTTAAGCATAAACAAAGTATCTTGAGGTATTAAAATTTCATTAATGTTACCTAATTCTCTCTATATATATGCGGGAAATGCTTTCCAATATTACTCACTGACCTAATAAAGGACTACTTTTTTTTAAATTTCAAATTTATTTGAGATATAGTTATGAGGCATGCCCTATCACGGCTCAAAATAGTAAATCATCAAAAATATTTAAAGATAAATGTCAGTAAACTTTAAAAATACATTTAAGATACACAAATACTTGTCAACACTTAACATCGAATATATCGATATTAAACAACGCCTTACTTGTACATTATTATTGCTTTCGGTTTACTTCAATCGCCATCGACCAAGGTTATTACCAGACGATGTGGGCCTACACTGAAGCTGGTCATCAAGGTAGAAACGTTATTTAACAATTCTTTGTAGTTTTAATTTGATTATTTTCTCGGCGTTTACGAAACTGCAGCTGTGTTTTCAATGCCACATTTCAAAATCAATTACATTTCGAAATATAAATGGGCCGTGACCAGTTAAGCGGGATTTTAATGCATTTGTGTAAAGTGTCATCCAAGATTAGCCTGTGCAGTCCGCGCAGGCTAATCAGGGACTACACTTTCCACCTAAACTCGTATTTTAGTGAAGTAGAGTCTTCATTAAAATGAAAAACGCAATTAAAGCGGAAAGTGTCATCCCTGATAAGCCTGTGCGAAGTGCACAGGCTTATCTGGGACGACGCTTTACGTACATGCATTAAACCCCATTTTCACAGAGCACAACCCAAATAGAACACATCATGTTATACCTATGAGAACTCCCTTTCGGATCACACTCTGCCACCAAAAATCGTTGACAGTTTTGCATTGAAAGGAATCTATGTTTTCAAATTGTTAAAGAAAACATATCCGTGTTTGAATTTGGTGTGAATATAATCATAGGTTACTTTATGCCTTGTTGGGTCAAAACGACTCAAACCAAAACGGCCTTATGCGTTCTACTAATGGTATACCAGTGGCAGCGCCAACAAAGTACATTTTACATACATGGTTTTTAGTTAATTTTAATCAAACATAGCGCCGGAATGATGATTACATTACCAAATCAAACAGTACACATGAATTAGAAAAATACACATCATTAAGTAAAAAGAAAACTTCTTTGCTTTCAGTGTAATGCCGTGAATTAATTTCCTGAGTATAGTAATATTAGTTACATGCTTCTCTCTTTACTGAGAAAAATAATTCACGGTTTAACATTTGAAGCATACAAATATCCTTAATGTGTTTTTTTTATAAACATTATATCATTTTGTATGTGTTAGTTAAGTTGGTATGTTTTGTAACTTATTAAATTTTGTGGATTGAAAAGTTGCGGGCTAGTTAAACGACTGACATATTTCTCTGAAATTATGCTACGATTGCTATATAAAAATGGGAATCGCATCAAGAGATCCGACGCTTGTTGTTATTGTTCTTTGCTATCCTTTGACGTTTAAATGTTTTTAACAACGGTAAATTAATGACCGCCATTAAAATTAATAATTATTGTCTTCGTCAATTCATGTTCCAAAAGTTATGCAGTGGTGGAAGAGAGATATTTGTGGTAGTTGTTGTGAAATGGGTTCCATTCGTCAATCGTTACAGTGTTAATATTCTAACGTTTCATCAACTCAAGACAGTTATACAGAATAAGTGAGAAAATTCATAGGTAGTAAATAGCACCGAACGCTGCGAACCTGTCAAAACATTTAACTAATGTTATATCGCCACGTGGACCAACAATATATATCGATGTTTCCCCCCCCCCCAAAAAAAAACATAAAATAAAGACAACGACCTTATTATTTTGAAGAAGCAATATATTGTTATTATATAGAATCTCCAGTATTCCCGCCATATTTATACATGTTTAGTTGCATTCGTTAATTATGTGTGCAGAGTAAATATAAACGTGTAAAATGTATCTTTAGACTCTGTCGTATTGTATATATTTCTTGGCAAAATCTGATTCGAAATATCATGTATCTTTTATTCACCTTGGGCGAAGTTCTTAATACACAATATATCACTGTATACTAAAGGAAATATTACATGACCGGCTTTGGGCAAACAGTAATCGTTTGTTTTCTTGTAGAAACATGATATGCACATCAGTATTAGATAGTGGAAGCAATGTATATCATTTACGCATTCATGGATAATGATCGTTCATTTTATCAACCTGAAGAAATACTGTTGCGAAAAGGGAAGCGTGCATATGATTTTTCGATTTTTACAAAACCACTTTTGCACTTCAAGAATGCATAATTAATAGTTTAATACCGAAACGAGAGCCTTCTCAATGACAGAATATCTCTTAAATAGACTATTCACACAAGTAGTATCGTGAATTATTTTAAAAACCTTACTTTAATAAAATGCCTAAAGCAACAGTAAGGTAGCGGGCGACAATGCGGTTTTACATATCAAACTCTAGGAGTTAATGCATTTTGAAAATAAACCAATATTTAAGATATACAAATATATATAAATCACATTACATATTGAAATCACAAATTTATTAGTAAAATAGGTCAAATAAATCAGTTTTTTAAGATTAATGTGAGATATATACATATACAAATTCGGTACACGGTTTAACTATTGTTATACAAAGAGAACTGCCAAGTAACTGTTCATCTACACATTTGACTTACGGTATACTATAAAAAAAAAACAGGTAAAGTAAACTGCGTTTAAAACAATGCCATATGCGCCTCACATTTTACGTTGAGGTTTTCATAATTACAGGAAGAAAGTGATTAGTCCATGTAATTTATTATCGGACAAATGATTTGCCCGCCTGCATCCGCGTCACAAATCCCGTCTAAGCGCCGTAACGCGCTATTGGATTTCTGTCTCAGGCAAGAAATCACTGCACCACCGTCAAGCCTTGCTGGTTAACTATTAGATGTATTTACCAACAAAAATGTCTACTTGAAACAGATCAATAACTTAGTCCCCTCGACCAGCGGCCATAAAGCCAAAGAGGTCGATGTTGGTCGCCTCTTATCTCCATAATTGTCAACAGACATTGTATGTTTGCGTTGCGACGGTTTAGAGAGCACTGGCGATGGCGGAGATGCATTGCATGATTATCCAGCATTTTTGAAGCTTCTGGAGAATGGAATTGACACATGATAATATGAATGATCATATATATATGCAATATTGGTTGATGTATTTTAACACGAAGATACATCGTTGCTTGGTGATGATATTATTTTAAATATAACAGTTTCTTCGTCGTATTATCATGATCATCACATGATCATTATCATGATCATCATCATCATGATCATCATCATCATCATGATCATCATCATCATCATCATCATCGTCTTCTTCATCATCATCATCATCATCATCATCATCATCATCATCATCATCATCATCATCATCATCATCATCATCATCATCATCATCATCATCATCATCAACAACATCATCATCATCATCATCATCATCATCATCATCATCATCATCATCATCATCATCATCATCATCATCATCATCATCATCATCACCATCATCTTCATCATCATCATCATCATCATCATCATCATCATCATCATCATCATCATCATCATCGTCATCGTCATCGTCATCGTCATCGCCATCATCATCATCATCATCGTCATCGTCATCGTCATCGTCATCATCATCATCATCATCATCATCATCATCATCATCATCATCATCATCATCGTCATCGTCATCGTCATCGTCATCGTCATCGCCATCATCATCATCATCATCATCATCATCATCATCATCATCATCATCATCATCATCATCATCATCATCATCATCATCATCATCATCATCATCATCATCATCATCATCATCATCATCATCATCATCATCATCATCATCATCAAAATCATTATCATCATCATCATCATCATTATCGTCATTATCGTCATCGTCATCAACATCATCGTCCTTACCAATTAACCATAATCTTTTTTTTACACTTGTCTTCTTATTATGGAGTTTTTAAAGTTTTTTAACTAGAAAATTTACCAACATTACATTAAATTCAACAATACAACTGATGCTACTACTGGTACTGCTTCCACGACTAATTCTGCTACTTTAACTGCTACTACACTTTCAACAACAAAAACTACTACTACTAAATCTACATTTACTATAACTATTGCTTCTACTACTACTATTACAACTGCCACTACCAATACTACAACTACTACAATTATTATTATTATTATAATAGAACGTTGAAGAAGCAGAATGAAGATGCTAGTATTGCTTGTTTTACATATTCGATTGGTGCTTAATCCAAAGCGAGGTGAGATACAAGGCATACAACACGTAACTGTATTCGCTCAAGTGCAAGACAAGTTGTCTGCCGTTATGTTTCGATGTTTAGAAGCGTGCGATACTACAACAAGCGTTGACGTTTGTACCAAGCATTGCAGTTTTTTTGTTTTTGCAATCTGTATAAGTTTTTGTCCAATTTATACAGACATTACAAATATACGCTTAACGCTTAGCCATGAGGTACGAAAGACAAGCCGACCAGCAGCGTACGACTTTAAGTATAAAACGGATTGTACACGACGCTGTCAACCTAATCTCTTTATCAAAATTCATTAATTTTAAAACTATTTAAGGCCTTTTTACATAACATCACGAACGTTTGCATAATGCGTATCGCTTTTACAAAAGAATGCACGTTGCTTACTCTCAAAACATACCGAACTGCGTTCGCTACGTTTGAATGTCTTGTTAAGAAATACAACCATTTTGCTTTTTCGTTTACTCTTTTCATGCAGTACATAAATTTAATTTGAGATAATATTGCTGTTCAACCTCTTTAAATCTAAGGAAATGTCTAAATTGTTGGATTAAGAAGTCGATATTGTACCAACACTAAATTTGTATACATTGACAACTTGCGCTTTTGTCAACAATAAATGCGTTGTTTTTATTGACTTTGTTGATAGTTATTTACAAGACATTTTAAGTTTGAAAAGTGATGCTATATTTTTAGGCCATGATATAAAGTCAGTTATTATTATTTAATTTTATGTAACGTATTGTTAAAAAATTAAAAGCTAATATCAAACGAAGATAACCGCTAAACATATTCATTCATATAATTCATACACTCGGCTGTTGGGCCTTTCAATATATGTGTGAACATGGAACGGAATTTAGACAAACTACAAAACAGACAGGGAAGAAGAATTCCTAACGGGACTATGCAGTGGAGTTTATTGAAAAATTATCAGTTCCACAATAATCCGAGCCTTCTATGAAACGCAACAGATTCAAAAACTGCTAAGAAGTTTCGCAAGAATTGTAACGAGTTTCTTTGTGAGCGTGACAAAAAAATACCTCACTTCGTACTTAACAAGGGAAACATACCATAGTGGGCATTCAGGACAATGTTGACATGAAAAGTATGGACAGATGTCGAGAGCAAAGCAAGATTAAGTTAAAGCGTCAGGACGATTCGAAGCTATATTGCACTTAATATTTTTATCTTATCCTTCTTTCAAATACTTTCATCCATTCCTATAGATTTGGCAACTGCGATATTTGGAAATTATGCTATCATTCAGATATAACTTGAGTAATATAAATTTATACTCATACTTCATGCTGATCTGCCCTTCCCTCTCGCTATGTGAGGCAACAAGAACACACAGTTCTGCATTAAGAAGTTCAGCCATGTCTTTTGTTGCCGAGCCTTAACTCTGAAAGGACGAGGGAAGTCATCTTTTTAATTTTAGCGACAATTTCTGTGGGTGATGCTGATGCACGTAGATCTACATGTTAAGCTGATGGCGATCTTAATCTGGACCTCGAGCTTGATTCTTTTTGTTTCTGCTGTAGTTTCATCGGTAGTGGGTGGTGCCCATAACGATAGTTTGGTAATTGGAAGGCCCACGTTTACAATACGCTTCCTTTTTGCTGGCATTTTGACGTTTTAGCTTTGTACACTTTATACTAGGCTACACCTTTGAGATCCGATTGCAGAATGATGGAATCACCGTGTGCTTTTGTCAGTGCATTTCGGGGTTTATGAGGTCTTTCCGCGCCTAGGCTGTGTTATGTAAGGACCGGGAGTGTGTCCAATCACTCGTACCTTATATTTTTACTTCACTAACGAAGTTCAGGACGAATTTTAAATCATACCTGCATATTTCAGGTATATTTTACTGAAATATTTCAATATTAGTATGGTCTTGTGCTGTTTGGGGAAGACGGAGTATCCAGGTGAAATCCCACCTGTCCGGTATGGGGACCTCCTGCCAAACTCACATGATACCTGGAACGGGTGTTAAACCGTGGTCGCCCAAGTAAGAAGCGCTTGTACCAACCACTGTGCTAACCGGACAGCCAAATGAATGGAATTAACGAGAATCAACCTGCTGTTATACAAACTTTTGTCGGTCTGGGGCAAATCGTGTTTGGTCCGTAACGCTGCCGTATATATCCGTGTCGTTGTCGTGCAGGTCCAGGATGGTCCGTGTAGGTTACGTGTTGGTCCGTGTTTATACGGCGCTATCCATATCTTGGCCGTGTTGGTCCCTGTTAATGACGTGTTTCTCCGTGCGGATAACATGAAATTCCTAAACGTACGCGGATTGTCTCGGAGTTACCCGGATCTAGGTCCG
Organism: Dreissena polymorpha; assembly: GCF_020536995.1. Taxonomy (NCBI): domain Eukaryota; kingdom Metazoa; phylum Mollusca; class Bivalvia; order Myida; family Dreissenidae; genus Dreissena; species Dreissena polymorpha. The sequence continues at coordinate 59,738,822 of NC_068361.1, forward strand.
GAAGTATCCGTGACGATTCTGGACTGCCGTGTTCATCCATGCGTACATATTAGGACTTTAGCTTAAAGCGGGTATATACGATTTTTATATGTGTTTAATTGTAATATATTGATAAAAAATGTTACAATTACCCAAAATAGGCAAGAAAAATTATACATAAAAGCCGAATTTCATAAAATGCAGCAAAAACTAATTAGCGGCCCGAGCCGATTGTGACGTACTTATTTTCCTACAATAACCGAAGCATTCGTCTTTGTATTAGGATTGGAGTTAGTGTTCGTGTGTCGTTTGAATAGATATCGTTGCTGGAATTCAAATAAACCGTTTAACTAAGTTTAGATTCACATCGTACATGTATGATATACATGCTGGCGAATTCGGCTGTACAGCCTTTTTCGATTTCAGAATTAAATATCTGGCTTATTTAGCATTTTTCGACACATGTTCTTCTTAACTTTTATTTTAGTTTATATTGAGATATATGTAAAATAAGTTTTTTTTCCACATTTTATATTATATAATTAATAAATATTTGACAAGATCGTATACACCCGCTTTAACCAATTTAATCAGTAAAATGTTTGATGTATACAAAACGGGAAGAGGACAATTACAACGAGCGAGGCATGGTATAGAGGAGATAACCCTGGGTTATGGTTAGGTTAGGGCTAGGGTTAGGGGTCGGGTAAGTGTTAAGGTATGGGTTAAGTCTTATCCTAACCCAAACCATTCAGCAAATATAAATTTAAAAAAATTATCTTGGTGAGTGTCTTACCACAAATTTGTTAATTACTTAAAGGTCACTTTTCCCACTCAGTCATATTATTACTGTTTTGTATATCACTCATCTCGCTGTATCGTGGTGGGTATTTTGATATTTAGGAGGTAATGTTAATTATACACTAATCGAAACCGTTATTTTACTGTAATTTTTAGAATTAAAGTGTTTCCAAATTATAACTCAATATGTGCGGAATTTGCTTAAACGCAATACCCTCCAGATACGGATATGCATTTCTAAATATGTCATTTAAACGAGTAATGACACCCAATTCATTTTGTACGTATTCATATTCAAATTATTTCATAATTTATTTGATAAGTGCGAAGTATTGAGGGCATAATTCATAGCTGAAAAAGTATTATTTTATATCCTGACGTTATTCAATGACAGTACAGTACAGTTAATGTGTTTTATTAAAACAAGAGGATCATGGTGGCCCTGAGGTCTCTTACCTGAGCAGAAGTAACGTACAACAAGGATTGATAACGTTGTTTTGTGAAAGAATGGGGTTTGTTGGTTTGGCAGATATATAAATATATGCGTTATACGTAGTTTTTGTGTATATTTATTATTTCTAAAATAGACATGTGTTTCTCGTTGCGACAAAGGTTTATTTTGGATAAAAGTGATATGGGGACAGTTATTTACTAATGAGCATAATCAGCAAAAGAAAATGGAAGAACATTTTCCATATATTGCTGTCCATCTTTGAGGTCATTAGATAATCATCCAGCATTTTTTTAATGTGATACGGGATGACAAGTTACAACTTGATTTTGAAAGAACAGCTTTATATACCGAAAACAACTGTATTTTAATAGCCTGTTCTAGAGAGTGTTCATGAAATAGTTTTTGCATAATTAACTACAATATGGTGAATTGTTATCATTTACCAATGTCGGTTATAAGCAAGTAAATGAGTATTAGAATATCTACAAGAAATTCAATATTGATCTTCTTTTAAGGTACCAAACATCTTACACTTGATCTTTCTCATAGTAACACATGTGTGCAAATATAAAAGAAAACAACTGTCAAACTATTTGTAATTTAAATGCGTAACAAACTTGTAGCCAAAATGCACTATTTGAGCAAAAACAACTACCAAAACAAGTTAGCTATTAAAATAAAACATTGGTTGTGCGTCTTAAAAGATGTGATTAATTGTATGTTTTTTTTATTAGACAATTGTTCACATTTTCGACAATTTTATTTAACTACATAGAGAAGAGAATAAGTGAATGAAAGGTCAAACAATATTCATATGTAATAAGTCTTGCTCATTTTGAACATTGTTTTAACTACCGGAACGATTTTCAGACTCAACTTGCAATACTATTTCCAATTGAAACAACAATAAAACCTGTTAAAATCACAATTTCCTTGATAATACCACACAAACTACTGACAGACTCCAAACTCTATAAGCAGTCTATCTTAACAACGGTTACCAACTGCCATTAAGAAAATGGTCTTTGATGTTAGAGCCCAGTTAATTGGGGCAAATGTCCAGGGCGCTGTAAGCCTGTTACACAATCATCACATGGCTTTTTAAGGTTTCAATCAACACTATTGTACTGCCACAATTCAAGCACTGGTATAAATGAGTTTTATAGAGAGTACATGTAGGATAGTGCATGAAAGGTCAAATAAGAAATAAGGTCATCATCATTGCATCATTATCATTTTGCACCAACATCCTCCTAACAACTAGAGTGTTAACATAGTGTAAATGCTTCCATGTTTTTCCTCGAACAGTTACCATCTATGAACTCAGCTGAGATATCATTTGAACAATTATTCTTACCAAGTTTCATGACGATTGGACTATAAATGCTACTCCTAGAGTGTTTACATGATTTTACTGTGGTCATAAAATGAAAACTGCCCCACCCCTGGCGGCCATGACAATTGGACCATAAATGTGACTTCTATAGGAGTGTTAACCGGGTTTTACTATAACCCTCTAAGGAAAACTGCCCCGCCTCCTGGCGGCTATGTTTTTCAACAAACTGGAGCCAAACTGAACTGATGCATTATTATGATAAAGGTTATGACCAAGTCTCATGAAGAGTGGACACTAAATGTGACTTCTAGAGTGTTAACAAGTTTTTTCTTAAATTCGATGCAGCGACCTAGTTTTTACCTCACATGACCCAGTTTCGAACTCAGCTACCAAGATACGATTGAAATAAATCTTTGGATCAAGTTTCATGAAGACCAGACAAAAATGTGGCCTCTAGAGTGTAAACAAGGCAAAATATTGACGACGGACGACGCGCGACGCACGACGGTTAAAAGATGATCTCAAAAGCTCATCATGAGCACACGTTGTGCTCAGGTGAGCTAATAATATAAGCACATAAACTTATTTTCAGTTGTATCATCATTTTAACAAATGCTATCGCAAATTGCGCTTATTGGGAATGTTCAGTGTTCAAAACGTTTCAGAGCACTAGAGTAGCAGAGAAGCGAGCGACGGAGCAAATGGTGACGGATTCTGGGAGCAATGAAGCTACCAAGCTAGGGTGCAACGTAGACATGGAGAAACGGAGCAGGAAGCAATAGAGCAATGCAGCAAAGAGATAAGCGGGAAATTGCAACAGAACAAAGGAGCAATTCGTATTCGAAGCAAAAAAGCCTCTGTAAATTGAAGCAACGAATTAATTAAGCATTAGAGTAATAAAAACAGTGGGAAGACGGATAACGGAGGAAAAGATCTACGGAGTAATGTAGCGATGGAAAAACAGATCAATGAAGAATCGAATAAATTGAGAAAGGTAACATCGGGGAAAAGGAGATAAAGTATTTAGCAATTATTTAAGCAAATGAACAATAGAGAAAGGGAGCAAAAGAGCAGCTAAGCAACTTAGTAGTGAAACATGGGAGCTATAGATAACTGCTAAAATGGGTAAAAAGCGGAGGAGCAACGGAGTTAAAGAGAGGTAAACGGAGCAGTGGGATATCGTACTAGGTGATCAGCGTTTAGTTGAGAAACGCAACATCGGAGCATCGGAGAAGTTGCGAAATGGATCCGTGGAGCAATAAAGAATAGAGGACGTGGAGGAATTCAGAAGCGGATCATTGTAGCAATCGAGCAATTGCAGAAGCTGTACAGTGGAGCAATTGAGAAGTGAAGCTATGCAGAAGCGCAGCAATGAAGCAATTAAGCTCTAACAAACGGAGAAATGCAGCAATTTAGCAATGGAGCAATGGAGAGGCGGATCAATAGAGCAATAGAGCATTTGAGCAGTGGAGCAATACAGAAGCGTAGCAGAGGAGCTATTTAGCAGTGGAGCAATGCAGACGCGGAGCAATGGAGCAATTGAGCAGTGGAGCAATGCAGACGCGGTGCAATGAAGCAGTTGAGCAGTGGAGTAATGCAGTAGCGACGCAATTGATCTATTGAGCAATAGAGCTATTGAAGACGGGATCAGTGTAGCAATTGAGAAGTTGAGCATCGCAGAAGTGGAATAATGTAGTAATAGAGGAATGGAGCAATGCAAAGGCGGAGCAATTGAGTAATTGAGCAGTAAAACATTGTAGAAGCGGAGCAATGTAGGAATAGAGATATTGTAGACGCGGAGTAGTGTAGAAATTAAGCAGTGCATCAATGCAGAAGCGGAGCAAGCAATTGAGCAATGCAGAAGCGGGGCAGTTGAGCAATCAATCGAGCAATTGTAGAAGCGGAGCAACGGAGCAATTTACCAGTCGAGCAATGCAAAAGCGAAGCAGTGTAGCAATTAAGCAGTGGAGCAATTCAGAAGCGAAGCAACGGAGCAATTGAGTAATGCAGAGGCGGGGCAGTAGAGCAATTGAACGATTGCAGAAGCGGAGCAACGGAGCAATTAAGCAATGGAGCAATGCAAAAGCAGAGCAGAGTAGCAAGTAGCAGAGCAATAAAGCAGTGGAGCAATGAAGAAGCGAAGCAACGGAGCAATTGAGCAATGCAGAAGCGGACCAGTGAATCAATCGAATGATTGCAGAAGCGGATCAGTGTAGCAATTAAGCAGTGGAGCAATGCAGAAACGGAGCAATGGAGCAATGCAGAAGCGGAACGACGGAGCAATTTAGGAGTGGAGAATGCAGAAGCGGATCAGTGAAGCAATTGGGCAATGCAAAAGCGGAGCAGTGGATCAATCGAGAAATTGCAGCAGCGGAGCAAATAAGCAGTGGAGCAATGCAAAAGCAGAGCATTGTAGCATTTAAGCAGTGGAGCAATGAAGAAGCAAAGCAACGGAGCAATTGAGCAATGCAGAAGCGGACCAGTGAAGCAATCGAATGGTTGCAGAAGCGCAGCAGTGTAGCAATTAAGCAGTGGAGCAATGCAGAAACGGAGCAATGGAGCAATTGAGCAATGCAGAAGCGGAATGACGGAGCAATTAAGCAGTGGAGCAATGCAGACGCGGAGCAGTGAAACAATTGAGCAGTAAAGCAAAGCAGAAGCGGAGTAGTGCAGAAATTGAGCAATGAAGCTACATCAGCTTTCCCACTAAGTACAAGCTTTTCAAGAACCTCGTAGTCTACATACTTCTGTTCTTCTGTCAATCGACCATGGATTGGATTGGACACATAATTACGCACTATTATATGTGCAAGGCTTTGACCAAAAGCACACTAGAGGGAGGTCGCCGCCGAGTCCATCAAAAGAAAAGATGGATGGAGAATGGGAAGGATTGGACGTCCTTTTCCATTAATTAATTATTCTCAGCAGCCCACAACAGACCTAACTGGCAGAGAATCTCGATGACGTCCTAACCCACGTTTCCCCACCGACTAGAGCGGTCAAGGGAATGATGATGATTATTCCTTTTAAACGACGTTCACTTGACATAATGATACAGAATGACGGAGTATGATAAAGTCCATATTTGCTGTCACAGTATCTCATGTTTGAAGTAGTACAACATGATTGATTTTGTTCAAACATTTGAACAAAAAAAAGAAACATAGTTTCAAAAACAATTATAGTGGGTTTAAGTGAGGTTAGATGGACTTTACTTCCAAGATGGCGTCGTTTTCGTGATTTCGGGAAGGAGTAGCACGGATATGTGAACCCGATAAGCAACTTTATATGTATATGTCTTTTTAATGAATTCGACCTTTCGGCTCAAAGGTATTTGTGCTCACCTCGGTGCATTGTTTCAATACCGTAAACGTCGGAGTGAAAAAATATTGAAGCAATAAATTCGTTGCTTAATTTTTTGACCTTGGAGATTTTGAATGTTCGAGTATCATTTCTCGTACAACGCATGTTTATGTTTATATATTCATTTATTGCCGATTTATAAAGGTTAAACCCCCCTTTTTGGAACTAACTTTCTTTATAGCTAATTTTTGGACCTGAATTTCAAATGAAAAAATATTTTTCCTATGTTTAAGGTTTTTTCACGAAATACCTACCCATCTTAAATAAGGATTATACATGTTCTTCAATAGTATAGTTTAATGGCATGTTATGAGGTGCAATATACGCGTCTTAATAACTTTACTGAAAAGCCCATTAACACTCAAACATAAATGAATATTTCGTACAACGTTAATTAAAAATAAAGTTAACACATGACAAAATCATTGTTTCTTATTATTATATGGGAATAGACAACGTTTCAACGCTAGATATGATCTGGTAACACAGATTTAACGAGATACAAAATGCTCGTTTTTTTGTGACGATATATTCCATCTGAATTTCCCGCGAAATTTTCTCGCGTTTTAATATGTCACATCAAAGTTGCATGCATACATTAGTTTCGTTGTGGAAAACGCGTTTAATATCAATGTATTCAATAAATAGCTAATAATTAAGTTTTCAATTAAAAAACTATCCACTGATATGCATTTTCTGAGATCGTGTCAGGTATCCCAAACCGATTCATGTATTCCGAATCGCAAAATGCAGTGTTTTTGTCTCATGAAGTTTTTAATAGTATCGAACGGACTTGTAATTGTTTTGTGTGCTTAACCGGCTTGGTTCTTGGGCGTTATCGTTTTATTGTCGATGGGTTGGTACATTTCGCTTTCTATAGCTTTTTGTTTCTGTTGAAAGTTAAAACTGTCCTCACTTAAACCCAGTAAGCTCCATGCTACGCATGTCCCCCCATTCATGTTTATAGCGGTTTTAGTTCAGCTGACACCGAAGAAATTTATTCTTATATACATGTAGGTGTTGATATTCTTGTTGTTGTTGTTATCGACTAGGATCGCACGATTCTTACAACCTGTCATAATAAAAACTGTGAACTGTATTCGGTCCGTGCATATGACCGATAACAAAATCATCCGACATCGGATACTAATCTTTACACTGTCACATGCAGTAACGGAGATAATCGACGGAAGTAGACGAGCCAACATCGTATGGCATCGTTGATTTTGTTCTATATATTGCACGAAGTATTGCGTACTATCCCGATAAAACAGAAAGTTAACCGAATAATGTGGTGGGCGTGATATTTAGCATATATTAACTTCAGCAGGAATATGATATTTGAAGCAGTTATTAGGTTCACACCGTATTGTTGTATTGTTATTTAATTGCAAGCGTATATTGTTCCAAAATTGAAAAAACGTTAAACTTTGATACAAAAATTATTTGAAAAGTATTTGTTTCAAAATCGAAACTAACCATTGATTTTAATAACATTTAATTACAACAGAAAGGCGATTTTAGAAGAAGTGTTTAACCAAGACAATTCAAGGGACGCAGCTACAATATTGTCGATGGATAATGCTGTATGTTTCCCGTTAGTAATGGATATGAAAGGTATGGACATATGCCAGTCGCATGGCAAGAAGATCAAATTCTACTGCCATGATCACTCAAAACTCTGCTGCACTACTTGTGGTATCTTACATGGAAAATGTGATCAATTAGACGAAATATCCAGTGTGTCTGGACGCAAAGTGCCCGACCCGAGCTTCTTAAAACAGATCTTACTACAATCAGAAGCTGATGCAGACTCTTTAATTGCGAACTGTAAGCAGTCAAAGACGGGTTTGAATCAGTCTATTGCAAACATTTCTAAAGAATTGCATGAAATGAGAGACCGTGTCATGAAACTTTTTGACATGGCTGAAAAGAGAATAATGAATGAAGCGAATGCAGTAAAATCTGTGGAGTTCAAGCGACTTGACGATATAAATGCAGCATCTTCCAAGATTAAAACAAACATCAATCAAGTGTTGTCAGTGTGCTCCGCTCTCTTGAAAAATGGAACGCCAGATCAAAAGTACATATTCTGGAGGAATTTTCAGCAGAGAAATGAAACCTTCATATCTGATATAACTGAACAACGAAACGAGCAAGTCACAACAAAAATGACATTGTCTTTTCCGAAGGAGCTTACAACAATTCTCGAAAAAGGAAACAACGACATTAAGCTTAATTGCGAGCGCAAGCAAACAGGTATTCTACCTTTTATTTAATTTAATTTTAATACATTTTGTTTCGGCATTTGATATTTCTATAATATAGAAGTCATACCATATATTCAATATAATAACCTATGTGAACCTTAAATTATTAATTACGGTTGTGAGTTTTTGTTTTTATAAGTTTTTGCCAAACATATAAGTAGTTTGTGAAAAAGTACACTATTTAAAAAATAATTGGTAGTTAATAGAGATCAACTTGGCGCGATTTCGTTCTCAGCGGTTGCTTACACGATCACGTTACAGACTAAATAGCGTCTTGGTGTTTTGCTTATTAAAGCATCATTCAAGTAGATCTTTGCCATTTTGCATTTATATAGTAAAGTTAGTTATGTATCATTATAGGAGTTGGCCTGTTCTGTTAGTGACACAAATTAAAATATGCATATCAATACAATTAATGCGTAAAAACGGTCATTACGCATGATTGAAGCAAATATGTGTTTTTGTTGGATCAAATCGATATTTAAGATGCTTATTTCACTGATTCTTTGTTTCATACAGTTTTGCACTTGTTAAGGAAACGTACGCAAATATATGTTCATCCTTTCTTACAACCAAGGCAATGTTGTCATCCGTAGCGACTATTTATTCCGACATTCTGACAACTTCGGTAACTTCCATTTAGGTAAAATATTAGAAAACCTGATGTTATTTCTGAAAGCATTGCACAATAAGTAGGAGCTTAAAATGACAATGTGTTCACTACGTTCTCTCTTAGTGTTGCTAGCCTCGAACGTTTGCCCATATAATAATGCTCAAGATGATAGCCCCACAGCCCGTCAAAACTGTTATGCATATTTTAAAGCTTGTTTGTCAAAGAATAGCAAAATGGCACACATGGAAAAAGGAAATCTTTTAAAACACGTTGTTATTTAAGAACTGCATTAGATGTCATTGTCAATGCATTATCGAATTTCAAAACTCAATGGTTCAATTGTATTTAGGCATGCTTTAATATATATTTCAAAAGTGTCCTGTGGCGGTTTTCAACTATTTTTAACGCATCTGATGTTGTTGAGAAAGCTATCACGTGGCGAAACGATTTATTTTTACATTTTGTTTACAGATAACCCGTTCGAAATCATCAACGAACCAAAATGTTAAAACTGTCAGTATAGTGGTTTGAGCATCTCCTTCTTCGAGCTAAAATTTGTTAATTTTAACATTAAAGAGAAAGCAACCAATAAACGTAAATAATTATTATCACCAAATAGTACTATTATATAACTATAAGAATCAAATTTTGAAATAACTGAATAAAATACTTCTTATCGAATCACATACCAAAACGCCAGATTCTATTTTTCTATTAAAACACCCAACATGTTCATTCTTACCCTCTTGGTCATTCCCAATTTTACTTCATGTACATAGAACATGTTCATTTCGTCCGTTTTGAATAAATAAGCAAGTATTATATCATCTTTTCTATCTACCTAGATTATGAGAGCGTATTATTGTCCAGTCGTTATGACTATAAAGACATTGTGATACCACCCGTTCTGACTCGAATGTTTATTTCGTGCATTCTGAAAACATTGGCAAAGCCATAATCACTAGCAAAGACTGCCTTAGCAAATTTATACACATGCGTTATGACGAAGAAGCTAATTCCCTTCCTTATCCTGGTTTGCACCGAACGACGGGCGGTCGGTCGTCAAAAATGTGGTTTTCAATCATTTTTTTAATGTTTGCGTTAATTAATCATGAGAAAACTTCGGATGTAGTAACCTTGCATAATGACATAGCTTGGGAGTCAGGTCAAGATAAGGATCACCGTTTACCACTGAATTTAACAGCGCATCAACTTCGTTGTCTCCACTTTCCTCTGTTTGTTATGGCCGAGCATCATCTTGCAGAACGCAATTCACATGTAGATCTTTTGCGTTTGTTTTTCACGGACAGTCAAAATATGTTTATCCACTGGAAACCGGGCCAATTTGTAGCATCGGGCGGCGTCCGGATTAATTTTAAGTCTCAATAAAAATTTTACCCGACGTCGGGCCCGGGAAGGAATCGAGTTGAGATCGAAACAAGATCAGACGATCAACGCACGGGTATTGCCCGGCGATCGCCCGACATCGGATTCATTTAACGTGTATCGGCAAAAGTAAAGGTATTTTCCAAAGGCATATACATCGGCCGGCGACCGTCTGATTGCCGGAGGGCCTCCGAACGATGCCCGACGCACGCCAGACGATACTCGTTATGATACACGTACAATGAATCCGATGTCGGGCGTACGCCGGGCGATAACCGTTCGTTGCTCGTCCAATCTTATTTCGATTTCAACTCGATTCCTTCCCGGGCCCGATGTCGGGTAAAACAAACTGTCATCCAAGACAGATCGGCGTTACGCCAATTTTTCTGATTTACGCGAAGTACATATCTGGCGTAAATTAACGACAGAATTTACGCACTGCGTTAATTTACGCTGTTTATTGAAACGCGGTTTTGAGAACAAGATTTGCGTACGCAAATATTTACGAAAATTATTTGCGTACGCAGCTTAGTGAAACGCACTCTCAATTACTATTTCACTTACGTACATTGTTTGAGACTATATGCTTTTATTCTCGTCAGAACTGTAAATCGTGATATCCAAATATTCGATAAAAAGACATCAATAATTAACGAGGCTTTTTTGCTGACTCGTTCAAAAGTTGGTTAGTGAATATCGCATTGGTGTGTATCTGCAATACGACAAATTGTTACCGCATTGCACCCGGGCACAACAACATCGCATCATGACGTATTAACTCGCAGCAAATCGTCAAATCCAGCTCCGAATTTGAGAGACGGAACACGATCAGCTACGAGTGAACTATCGTGATGTTCGTGATAGTACGATAGGATGAACCAGATATAAACGTTAGGCCCACGATCGAGCCAATAATGTATTAACAATAACGCGATCTCCTGTTACTGTTTAATTCATAGACATTAACACTGGAAGTTAAAACGTTTAACTTACACATGCATTTCAAAAGTAACTGTATACGGTTCTTGAAAATCCATGTATTAAAAATTACTCCTTAAATAGATAACATTGTACCACTTTAAATTAAACGTGCATGGTGATGTGGATCCTTAGCGTACATAAATCGTTACTGTAAAACAAAGCGTGGTAGATCTATTCTAAACGCAGATGTATCTGGCTCACCTTAAATCTTGTAGGCTCTTTAAAAGCCGGATGTAAAGCGTCTTAGCGACCAGGGGTACGGATTGCATGTAAACGCTTTTCAAACGTTCTAGAAATAAATAATTCATTATATTCCAAGAAGAAAAGTGTCATTTGGATTATTGATAATTTGGAAATGTATCATGCGTTTGTAACGCTGTTTGTAATTTGGTGTAATAGTAACAGAGCGTTCACAATACAAACAAATCCCAGCATTTCCCAGCATGACTTTCCTCCCAAATATCACTCGTTCGAATCCCGAATAAATGCTTTTTTGCATTTAAAAGTATTAAATGTCATTTAAATATTAGAGTTTCATAAGTAAATTAGTTTTATGGTTCTTATTATTTATAATAATAATAATAAAAATAAATTAATAATAATAATAATAATAATAATAATAATAATAATAATAGTAATAATAATAATAATAATAATAATAACAATAATAATAATACAATAATAATATATATATATATATTTATTATTATTATTATATTTTAGTGGAAACCAGTCTTATCAGCTTATCATCCCATCCAAGGCCAGTCACTCTGAAGCTGCTTGTGTCCGTGGATCTACACAAGACTGGAGATGATGAGAAGAAGCCTCTCCTCACTGGACTGGACTTCCTGCCGGACGGGAGACTGGTAGCCGTGGATAACAGTAACATGAAATGTGTCATACTGAATGAGCAACTACAGGGACTTGGAACACCGTACAAGTTCAAGAGTAACCCACTTGGCGTAGTATGTATGTCTCATGATACACTGTGTGTAACGAGTGGTGCATATAAAGTAGTATTTCTCCTGTCTGTGAGTACAGACAATACCATCACACTGACCAAGCAGATCAATACAACATCAAAGTTCGACTCTATATGCTGCATGTCTCCATTTAACATGGTTGTTAGTACGTACAATGATGATCCCCATCCAGTAAAAATGATATCAGTGGACGGGCTAGAGGCAGACTTTGATCACATCCTGACGTTTCCAAAGAAGACTTACAAAATTGATGAGAGTAAGTGCACGTATGTCCAGTCTAAGAACACGTTAGTACTGACTGACAGGTACGCTCACACTGTGTACATGAACGACACCGTGAATGGCACATCTAGAGCAGTCACTAATGAGAACATACAGGGACCTTGTGGTGCCTGTGTAGGACCTGGTGACACGGTGCTGGTGTGCAGTCAGAATAACAACTCCATCGTGCACATGACCAATGACGGCAACATACTGGGTACCTACCCTGTGGATATGACGAACCCGTACAGAATATGTGTGTCTAAAGATGGTACCAGGCTGGTGGTGTCTAACAGCGTTCTAGGCACGAGGAAACTTCACTTGTATAAGATATCACCGGTAATGGTTTTCATGGTTGATTTCATATAAATTAGACTTTACAGTCAATGAGTACACATGTATGTTGAATATATTTACACAAACAAAATGCATGCAAGTGGTCATCAATAAATACAAGTTCATGACATGATTGATCATATACAACTATATTATGTTCTATACATACATTGTTAAAAGATACATGTATTTCAACATAATGTTAACATAAAAAGCGCTATTGACAGCGAGAAGTCAACTTTTCTGACATGCAAATTACTCAAAATAATATTTATAGACAGTTCTTTGGATAAATGCTTTATGAACATAAGTTGCTAAATTAAGGTTAATTGTTTGGTTATCAGATTGCATTAACTCTACAGATTTTGGAATATTTGGTCTTTTCCAGTAATATTGCTCTGTGTATTTTTTTCTTATATCATTGTATAAGGAACATTCAAACAAAAAATGCAATTCATCCTCCAAGACATTGCAATGTTGAAATTTTCTTTCCTGGACTGGTATAGAGCTTAGTTTATGCCATCTGCCTGACTCTATTTCTTATCTATGAGAAGATACTCTTAGTCGGCACAGACTAAACCTAAACTTATCAATAGTAACATCATTTAAATAAGGCTGGAATTCAAATTTACCAAAAAGATTATAACTTACCGCTCTTGATGAATTACTCAGTTCAGATATCCAATGTTGTATAAAAGCATCATTTAATCTGGATTTAACAAGAGATAAAAAGCACTTATGATCACCTGCTCCTTGGTTTATCCATGCATAATGTAATCTCAAGGACTGCAACAAGGGACAAACAGCTTTTGCCCATGTGTGCATATTTGGTTCATTATCAAATGTTACACATATGTAAATATATACACTTAACATATTTATGGTTTTCTTACTGGGTAAATTTAAGCCAATACCTTATTACATTAACTGCACGTCTCACGATTTAGGATGTTCTACCAAGTTCTCCATACACACAATTATTTTGAGTTTGAATTTTCACACCTAATAATTTTTTACAGAAACTTAAATGTACTCTCTCAAGTGTCATGGATTCATTTAAGCCCCATATTTCTGAGCACTTATTTAATATGGTTTAAACAAGTTGATCAAATAGCTGTAATTTGGTCTGAATATTGATTGAAGGAAAATTAAGTAAATATGAATTTAATTTAAAAACCTCTTTTAAAGCTTGTCCAGCAAGAGTTTCAAAAGTACTTGTAAATGATCCTCCTGTGGTAAATACTATTCCTAAATATGTTAAGGATTTTACAATTTCTATAACCTCGCCTTTATATGCAAAATTCATATTTCTCCTTAATTGTCCCCCTTTAAAAAAATCATAACTTAAGTTTTATTTGAATTTACACAAAGTTTCCACCTATCACAGCATTTTTCCAACTAGCACAACCCTTTATTAAGTTCTTCCTCCGATTCAGCCATAATAATAATATCATCTGCATATAGTAACAGAAATAATTTCAACATTCCAATATCAATCCCATTAAAACCATTTAACATAAAATGTTCCTCAATATTATTCAAATAAATAGAAAAAAGGAATGGTGATAAAGATTCACCCTGTCTCACTCCTAATAAACAAGAGAAGTCTTCATTACTTATTCTACTACCTAATTTGATTCTTGATTTCACATTTACATACATAGATTTAATAATATTTATCATTTTTCCTCGAACTCCTAGTTTCAAAAGTTTTTACCAGATAAAATCTCGAACCAAATAATCGAACGCTTTAGTAAAATCCACAAATACAGCATACAATCTCTTTTTTTCATTTAGTAAATAATTAATAACACCATGTAATACAAAAATAATATCGATTGTACCCATGTTTTGTCTAAAACCTGCCTGTGATTCTATATAAACATGATACTTTTTTGCCCAATAATTCATTGATTAGATAATCAGGACCACTTGATTTTCCATTGTGTATTTGTTTATAGGCATTCATAACTTCCTAGTCAGAAAATGGTACATTAAATTCATCAAACATTATATTAAGTTCACCATTCAAATATCTGTCTTCAAAAAATAAAATGTCTTCATCGGGTTGATAAAATGAAGAATTTGGATCATTTATTGATTTAAAATAGTTTAAAAACTCTTTACTTTTTATGTTGTGTTTATTATCTCTAACCCTAGTATTTCTTAACATTTTCCAATGTAATTTTGCATTACTTAGTCTTGCATTTTCTAGTTTCAGTGCCTGATTTTTGTCATAAATACTTTTTTTTTCTAATTGTACTTTTATAAATACTTTTTGATTTCACCATATTTTTTCTATTTTCATTTGTAGGAAAGTTTCTGTACGCATTCAGGGTTTTATAATAACTCCGTTATAAAAATTTACATTCATCATCAATATATGCTGCATCCTTATTGATTCCAATACATGTTTTGTCAGTACAATGCCTTTTAAATAATGGTGAGGTTATATTTTCAATAACTTCACAAAACGAGCTTAAACATTAATCTAAATCACCATTCTGTTGAGACTGTGCAATTTTAAAACAAAGTGTATCAAATGTATTTCTTATACAGTCACTATTTAATGCATTAATATAATCATTTTTCTTTTAATCCTCCCATTTATACAAATATGGTAATTGTTTATCATCATTTTCAAATGCATTATTTAAAGTTTTATCATCAGCAATAAAATCAAGCAAAACTTTACTTTTAATGCTAAATGTTAAATAACAATGACCTGATAAAATATTTGGTTCTACAATTTCAATAGTTTCAATATATGGGAACAAATTACTTTTACACAAAACAAAATCAATAGTACTACAACCTTGTGTACATACAAATGTGTGTTTTCCAATATTGCTATCTGACCCAAGTCTGCCATTCACTATTCTTAACCCAGTCATTTTACAAAAATCCAGTAGTACCATACCATATTCATTTATAGTTTTATCTAAATTACATATTGGCATATAAACATCTTGATTATAATCATCTGGTAACACATTATTTTCTAGGCAAACTTGAACATTATCATTTAAAACAAAATCTGGTTTCTCACCAACTCTAGCATTAAAATCACAACATATAAAGAATTCACATGATTCATTATACACATTATTAAAGTGCAGTAATTAAATCAAAAACACTTTGATCAACAAAGTACTGTCTTCCACTACATTGTGGTGCATTATAAACTAAACATAAAAATACATCATGATCTAAATCAAACAATTTACCTTTATCCATTGTATCCAATCACTAGTACTCTTAATGAATTGGACATTATCTTTAAGCTTGTTATTAATATACATGATAATTCCTCAACTGCTTCTTTTTGAAGTTTTTAGTGTAATTTTTCTATGTACAATGTATGCAGTGAAATTTTCGACATTATAATTAAAATATCATTGGACCATGTTTCCGTTTATAATAAGATATCATATTTATTAAATAAGGTTTTCATTTCTAAACTGTCAAGCTTGTTAAACTGTTTACCTATTAGTCCTTGCACATTTAGTAAACATATGTATTGACCCCGCTGTCCTATTTATTTCCTGCTTTTTGATTGGTCAGTCCCGTCACGCTTTCTGCCGCTCCGTCCCGTTTCATACCAAATACTGTCTCTCGTTACGTTTTTGTGGGATTCCACAGAAAGTTTCTTTATCCACGTGCTATTTTTAGCATTGTTTACACGCTGTGTATCCAAACCTTGTTCGTTGTTCGTAGTGATGGGTTTTCCCGATGTTTTTGAAGATGGTACACGTTTAACGCCCTCGTTCATCGGTAATGAGTTAGTTGACTAATGAGATGTTGACCGTGCAATCATTTTACACACATATTAACAATAAACGTTCGTTTATATGGTAACGTTCAATCAATACTCTAGCATTTAATTTTAATTGAAAATAATTGTTGTAAGTTTTTTTTATAATTTCGAACTGTCTCTTTGTTGTGAATTTATGATTTTATAATTACTTAAGATGTGGTTTAATACAATTAAAAACCTGCACAAAATGTAATATATATTAAAATACAGTGTTTTTGTAAAACTATTTTCGTTCACATACCATGCATTTTAACTGTTTTGTATTCACATTCAAGATAAATAGTGAAAGGTATTCCAATTATCACGTTCCAATGTTACATATGTATGTTGCGTCACTAACCTCTCTATTAAAGCGCGTTATATATGGATCAATGTTTTTTAATTTCTGCCTGGGTAACTAAGTTCACTTTCATTGCGTACATTAACTATACAGCGGAAAAAGGCAATATTATTGTCGTAGGAACTTAAATAACGGTTGTTGTTTTGGTTTTGAACTGGACATAAGTGTGTGTATTCACGTATAAAACACATTACAGAAAACATGTATTTGAACAACCTTATAGACCTAAACATACCACTGCGCATGTTTTCTTTATGTCAAGATTGGAAAATTTCGTTCAATCAAAATACTGAGATGATAGGTTTTATAGGTTAATTCAATATATACAATAGACAAACAGTCCATGAGTATACATGATCAAAACATAGTAACATATATAAAGGCATGACATGTGATCAGTATTTAATTCCATAAGTTGTTAAATAAAGTATCAATACATAAAAAGGTATAGGACACATTATTTTTAGATTACAACATTTAGAATCTATTTAACAATCAATGCTATAAACGATAACATCAAAAACAACGAAGACGAATCTACTAGAGAGCAAGAAGTCAAGTTTAAGTAATGCAATATATAAAATAAATCAAAATAATATTTATACAGGTTTCTTTGACTAAATGCTTTATGTACATACATTGTTAAGTTTCTGTTGGTACTTATATTATCCGATTGCATTATTTCAATAAATTTGATCATGTTTTGTATTTTCCAGTAATATTTATTTATATACAATTTCCTAATATCATCATATAAAGAACATTCTAATAAAAAATGATATTCATCCTCAAGAACATTGCAATGTTGACATGTTCTATCTTGAACTGGTATGGCTTCAGGTTTGTGCTATCTGCCTGATTCTACTTCTAATCTATGGGATGAAACCCTTAATCTACAAATATCAGATCTAAACTTAGTTATGCTAACATTTTTTAAGTAAGGTTGCAATTCAAATTTGCAAAACTGCCTGTAACTTATTGATCTTGAGGAATCATTAAGTTCTCACATCCAATTTTGGATAAATATATCATTCAATCTAGACTTTACCAAGGATAAAAAACACTTTTCCTTACCTACACCTTGGTTCAACCATGCATATTGAAAGCCTAAGGTCTGCAACAGATTACATACATATTTTGCCCAAGAATGTTTATTTGGTTTATTTATTAAATTCTCACATATGTGGCTATAAATACACTTTTCATACTTATGATTTTCTAACTGTATAATTTTCAACCAATACCGTATAACATTTATGGCTCTTTCAGTTATCAAGGATGTTCTTCCATGTTCCCCATATACAAAATTATTTTGTGTTTGAATTTTCACGCCAAGTGTTTTTTTGCAAAAATGTAGGTGAACTCTTTCAAGTGCAATTGATTCGGTTAAGCCCCATATTTCTGACCCATAATTTAATATTGGTAAAACAAGCTGATCAAACATCTCAAATTTGGTAAGTATTGAAATTGTTGGATAATGTATTAAATATGTGATAAGCTTAAATACAGCCTTTGAGGCTTGACCTGCAAGCGTTTCAAAGGTATTTGCAAGAGATCCTCTTGTAGTGAATACAATTCCTAAGTATGTAAATGATTTAACAATTTCTAATGCTTGGTCTTTGTAATTTTTTTTTATATCCCTACTAAGTTGTCCCCCTTTTTTTTAAACCACAACCTTTTTTTATTTGTGTTAACACATAATTTTCACCTATCACAATATTCCTCTAACAAAGACAAACCTTTAATTAATTCTTCCTCAGTTTTTGCCATAATTACAATGTCATCTGCATATAACAACAAAAAAATTTTTAGCATACAAATATCTACTCCTTTAAAACCATTTAACATATAATGTTCTTCTAGGTATAACATAAATAGAAAATAGGAAAGGTGATAATGATTCTCCTCGTCTAACTCCTAAAAAAACAGAAATAATCTTCATTAGTTATTGTATTACCTGATTTTATTCTTGATTTTTCATTTGTATACATAGAATTTATGATATCAAGCATTTTTCCTCTTACTCAACAGTTTATACCATATGATATCCCTCACCAAATAATCGAACGCTTTGGTGTAATCAACAAATACGGCGTACAATCTTTTTTGTTCATTTAATAAATTATTAATTACACCGTGTAACACAAAAATGTTATCAACAGTTCCCATATTTTGCCTCAATCCTGCCTGTGCCTCTATGTAGACATGATAGTGTTCAGCCCAATTGTTAAGTCTATTGTTAATGACTTTTGTAAATAATTTCCGAAAAGTACTTAATAATGTTATCCCTCTGTAATTATTTACATCCTGTTTATCACCTTTTTATGTAATGGAACAATTAACCCCTCACACCGCACTTCAGGAAAATGTCCATATTCAAAGAATTTATTAAACAAACTACAAACAACTTTTAAGAAACTTTAACAACTAATTCCAAATTAAAAAAAAAAAAACTCATTAAGCAGATTATAAGGGCCACCTGATTTACCATTATGAATTTGCCTTCAAGCACTTATACTTATTTGATCAGTAAATGCAACGTTTAACTCACTAAACATTATATTTAATTGTCCATTTAAGTACCGGTCCTGATAAAACAAAACATCTTCATCAGCTTTATAAAATCTAGAGTTAGGGTCATAATTTGATTTAAAATACTTCAAAAACTCCCTACTACTTAAATCTTGCTTATTTTCTTTGCATGTATTATTCTTGAACATTTTCCAGTAAAATTTTGCATTTTTAAGTCTTGTATTTTCTAATTTTGTAGTTTGATGAGAAGAAGCATCTCCCCAGCAGACCGGCCTACTTGCAGCGTGTTTTTCAAATGTTAGCTAGCTATGACTGACGATATCAAGACAGCCTGTCTTATGTCCGTGACAATACCATTCGAATGTCAATGGAGATCAACATATTATCAAGGAACTCATATCAGTTCTCATCTGTTTGATGCATGTCTCTAGCTAACATGATATTGAGTAAATTGTGTGATCCCCGCTTTATTAAAATGATATTCATGAACGGTGGAGAGTCAGACTTTGAGCACATTAAGTTTCATATGAAGATGTACACACTTTATTCGGGTTATTGCACATTATTTTACGTATGTTCAGTCATGAAGACGTTGATACTTATTGGCAGGTACGCTCACATAGTGTACATGTCCCACACCGTGACCATCTAGGGAAGTCGCTGAAAAGAACATTACGGAAGCACGTGATGCCTGTGTTGTTATGGCTTTTATGGGCGGTTGGTTAAAAACTTTAACGACCAGTTAATGTAACAGTCGGTTTTGAGCAAAACGGCCTATATATGTTTTTGCGTTTGTTACTTTAGCGGATAGTAATTTATTATAACGTTCGATACAAGGACAGGGTAGCCTCTATCAGGCGATCTGAATTTTAAAAAGTATTTCCCAATTCTAATTTGATTTTTATTCACATGAAATTTATGTTTTCGCCATTCTGATGTTTTATTCGTGTTAAGAAAACGTATTTAAAAGTAAGCTGAGAAATAAATGTATTGTTTAAAGATGAGTATCTCTTCCAGAACGCTATATATTCATATGTTTATGAAAACAATGTTATTCTTTTATTTTCCAAACTGTTCTGTTTTATTTCAATAATTGTTAAATAATTGTATATAATTAAATTCTACGTCTTGTTTTAATTGTTTTATATACTGTTTTAATTAAATAAAAATTTGTGTCTTTTTCATCACAGTGAAGAATTTAATAAAATTAGCACACAAAAAATATTTCTGTAATTATAACATACGCATATATAATAGCTGTAAATTATCCATATCTTATTGAAAAGAAGCTCTTTTGTGTTTAATTTTTAGTTTCAAACATCACAACTTTGCAGGAAATTAAAAATAGTCGATTAATAGTTTTGTTAATCATTTGTTCGCAATAAAGTCACTAAAAACTCTTTTTCTCTAACGCATTGTTTTCATGGTTTCGGATTTGTTTGCTGTACAAATAATTGCCAAATTCTCAACCAATACTATTGTTTTGCAAATAATTTTTTCGGTCGTTGTATATTCCATCTTGTATATGAATTATTGTATTATGCATTTACTTACAATAATTTGAACGTTGCACATTGGTTGCCGTTTGCCAACATGCCCAACATGAAGATAATGATTTATAAAAATAAAAACCAGAAAGGTCTTACGTTATGGCGTAACCATTTAAAAAGTAAACTCATGAGAATCATTTTATTTTGCGAATGTTTACACGAAATGTTTCATTCTTTCGTAATCATTGTTCAATCATACGTGTTTTTTTTTCAATTCATTGAGCGATTACAATATATATGATATGTTTAAAAAATATATATGTGTAGTTAAAATATGTTATATGTAGTTAAAAGCACGATATAACGTTTCATTATTTAACAAAGTGCTGTACGATATGGCGATATATTTGGACCAGAACACAGCGGACATACCAGATAAGTATTTTAACTGTTATCGAGAACAAATTTATCATAGTATTGTGCAAAACGGAGTTAAATATATATATTCTATTATATACCTATATGACCTTTCATATTCTTTCAGTTGCTTGCATTTGTTACTTCTAATATATACAGCAACGGCAAGTTTGCGAATGATCGATTTATAGCAATAATTCCTGAGAGAAAAATAAGAAAATTAAATTAAATATAGTTTAAATGATGGACACATTATTTAACCGCGATTTTGCAGACCAGTAATACGTTTTGTTTCAACACGGTGTAAATCATATCACTTTTTCATTACGAAATTATATTTTAATCTTCACAAATATATTTTCTCTACTTTATAATAACGTGTGTAACCCATATACATAATTGTAACAGTATTAGTGTAGCAATAAATATATCGCTATCAAGATGTGTTTTGTATCTGTAAATTTCAGCGAATTTTGGCAGTTGAATTTTAGATGAATATGTTCATTCAAAAATAATGTTATTTAAAATACTGCAAAAATAAGAAATCCTTCGGCGATTGATTTTTCTGTCATTTTATATCAATTACTTTGCATCTGGGTGACATCGTGTTCATTCTATTAAAAATACTGATGAAAGCATGTTTTAACTGCGTGTTAAGCTACATTCTTGACATATTTGCATCCTATAACAATACAATGTCAAAACCATATGTTCATATAGTTGTTTCTGTATATGTAAGCGTTATAAGCGTTACAATTATTAATTTTCTATCGATATCAAAACCTGGTTACTCCAGTGGTAAGTGTGACAAAAATCAATGTTGTGATGTTGTACTCGATACAACTATAAGTGATACGTAAATGTCACTAGTTTTGGATTAACATTTTTAACATACCACATCGTTACGTCAGCACACGACCATTTCGTTTCCAAAAGTGTTTTAGGCGTCAAAGCATATATTTAAATTCGGTTTGTAATTTGTAATACATTCCGATCTATTGTTGCTTCTTTTCTCTAGCAAACTGTAAATGGTGAAATTCACATTATTTTACGAGTGTATTACATAGAATGTAATGAATGCTATCATGTTTAAATATTTGGTGAGCACTTATCAAAGTAGACGTCAACACCAGTTTACCATTCAAAGATGCACTTGTCTAGTTAGTGGATCACTTTACTTTTTTCGACAACGTTAAAAATAAATGCAATAGACAAAACGTTACCTTAAAACGGTAAACAGTATACCTTTAAAAATCTTCGGTCGTGAATATGAAAGTTAACATTAATTTCAAATGTTAATATCAAGTGCGCATGCCGATTTTCAAGAGGAACAAGGACATAAATATATTAAGTAATTTAATATTTAATCAATAAACAATAAACACAATTCTGATAAGAACAAAAATGATATGCGATAACATTTAATATTTTCTCAGAAAATGAACAATTTGATGTCCAGAAGCGGTAGAGCTCATACCAATAAAATATATGTGAACCTTATTTCAAATACAACTAGGAATGCTGCAGTTTATGTTTCTAATTGTTCGATAAGTCGTTAAGTTTGATAAATGTACATGTATGTAATAAATCCTTTTTGATAAACAAAACACTAATGATGTTAAAAAGTCCAATTTTTAAATCATGTAAAAATAACCCGACTGACAGCCGTTTTGTATGTGAGTAATTTCACCGATGGTAAAGTAGTTTACCTTCATTGATAGGAATACAACATTATGAGGCATGTTGTTTATACAACATGATTTAAGCAAAGACCGCTATTCGTTATTTTGTTAATCAAACCGTATTAAGCTGCAGAAGATTGTGTCACAATGGACACTTCAACCAATATTTGATGACAATGCTTGTTCTTAGTAACAAGGAAGATATTTGGCGGATGGTCTACTCAAAATGAGAAGTGATGAAGTAAAACTAATTGAGGTCTGAAAGGGGCGGTAAACCAAATTGCTATATATCACAAAAAAGAAAAGTTC